>NW_014577247.1:120927-128126 GCF_000485595.1 Priapulus caudatus
TCTGAGATTGTGTTTCAGCCAAGTTTCCAATGTGTTAACAACGTTTCAGATATCATCACATTTCTTCACAGAAGACCCAACTAAATATACGTATAAACAACTTTACTGCTGTATGACTCCAAATTTATGAACCTTGCTAGGAAAGCTCTTCCAGTACTACACAGGAAGTAAAATTGATATATAGTATATGACTTGAATGTTGTGTCATAAAGTCAAGTATAAACGTGCTGGTTGCTTACGAGTATGTGCTCATATATATATATATATAATATATATATGCTATGTGTAATATGAATATTGGATATGACATCAAACCGTTCTTGAATTTATGATATTGTCTATGGGCAATTCAAGTAAATTACCGATATTGTGTACCAGTTTAAAAATAATCGGTGCCGACAGCACACAAGAACAGTACAAATTTCACATCATAATCCCATGGTCCAGTCCGCATGTTCACAAACGGTGATCGCAAGAAGTTGCACCAGCACATTCCGATATATGGTCCCATTTTTTTTGCACACATCACACTTGATCGGTGGTATATATTCAGGTGAAAAACAAAGGTTATCGAGACTACTTCCAACTGACCTATCCACCTGGACCAAACAGGCACCCCTAGCCAATCAAGTGTTGCGAAAAGGGTGTCATAAATAAGCTACTGAGCATCAAGTGTCACACAATTTGGCGTGCGCTCAGTCAAAAACACGTACAAACCAGTCTAGCTTTACCGACCTAGCAACAACAATATCCAGGGGAGGAAGGGGGTGCTTATCTCAGTCAGGCAGATAGGTAAACTGCTTGGCTAGCCGATCACCTTCGTGGCACCCCCTAGCAGGTCGAGTTCAGCCCGAATCCACTGAAGTGCACCATCATCTCATGGCAGTCGCGTAGAGACTTGGCGTCGCCGAGACGTTCGAACGTACGCGCTGCCTCGGCGAGCATGCCCGCCTTCTGGCTGGGACCGGACAGCATCGTTGCCGGCAGGTGTCGACATGCCATAAGCAGTGCCTTTGCCTTCTCACGGTCTCCCACTCCACACTCTTGCGTCGAATCTTAAATACAATGTGTGGGTGTTTTTACAGCAGAGCATAACTTTATGTTATGTCTTCTAGCAAATAAACGAACTAGGTATAGTCGCGAGCTGACTAACAGAAGAGGAACCCGTTCATGAGTATGTGCTATCCAAATGTATATATAAAGTTCTGTATAACAGAAAAAAAATATGTACAACATGTACAACACTGCTCACCCTGCTCCTGTGTGGCAGGCATGCAGCGCTTGCGCAGGGTTCGATCAAGCAGCAGCTGCGTACGACTCGGACTTGCTCCTGCCATTAGCCGCGCCGTCGCCTCATGCAGAAACACCTGCAAGAGTAAACAACTGAATGGTTAACGAATGGTGTGCAATTGACCAGGCAAGCCTACCTTAATCATAATGTGATGACAGGTTCTTGAATTACAGTAACCCTTTACCACTCAGTGTATGAGCACATACATAAACAGTTATGAATGTCTATTCTGCCTGCATCATCATCTACAAGTTTTTAAACAGCGACTTTGTCTAGTAATCCTTTAAACATATTTCAAAGAGCAAACACCTTCGAGAAGGCGGACTTGATCTCGCTGGCAACCTTCCGCAATGATGATAAGTCATTCTGAAAGGACCGCAGTTGTGCCTGCGTAGCAACTGCTAGCTCCCCTTGGTTGTAGGACGTCTCCTCCTGCCATATGTCTGTGCGAGTGCACAGCAACCAATCGCATACAAGCAGCTGCACTGCCTGTAAAGTACATTGAAACTATTACTTCTATGGTAAAACAAAATGCTACGTCCTACTAGATTGTCATCATGTGAAATCGTTATGAATGAATTATATCTAACCTAATAAAGGAAAGCTTCACTCTAGGAAGTCATCATCGTACAAAAATCATGAAGAATATGTGTGGAAAGTCGGTAGGTCATGATGATGGGCCCCGAAGTAGGGGTTGCCTTGCAGAAGCGTTGCACGTTCAAATGGCAATGCAATGCAACTACAATGCACCACTGCCACGGATGCTTCTCTCGCTCCAAATCACGTCGTCAACGAATTCCAGATTATTGCATAGAAACTTTGTATCTATTATCCGGTATATATCAGCCTCTAGCAATACTCGCAGCACACAAATTCTACTCAATAGTTTGCAAAGTAACGTCTACACACTGCCATGTAATCGAGTTACGATTTAACATTAGAAGGCATACAAAACCAAAGACACATACTGTGGTGATGTCAGGGCCACCTTTATCATGGCTGGTGTAGCTTAGACTGTCAGCAAGCATCTTTCCTGCTGTATTACACTTGTTCAGACTGTTGATGTAGCACTGGCCTTTCTTAGCTGTAAGCACTATGCGTCTAGCCTTGAATGCCATGTGTACACTGCGTGGCAGTGGGTTTCTATATATAACAAAATCAAGGTTAAACACAAAGGGCATATAAGACGCGATACAGCCCGCAAAATACTGCAAAGGTCTTCGCTGAGCACACAAATGTATCAAACGCCCCACTTACATCGTCTCATGCAGGTGTGCAGGCAAGGAGTCCACGATAGGATACAGTCTTTGTGCAGACTCCTCATCGCCCAGCAACCAATATGCAGCCACGCCCAATACTGATGCCCACCACTTGGAAACCTCATCCGAGCCTGTAAAGTTGGCACACGTCAGTCGTTACTTGACTAGAGGCAACGCAACACCATACTCAAAGCAAGCAACATACTGCCACCCTTATTTGAAATGGACCAATCAGCCCGCGTGAGATAACCATACAACACTCTTGAATATTGCTGCTAGGTCAGTCGAGCTGAACTAGTGTACACGTGTTTTCTGCTGGTGGACGCCAAATTGTCAACACTTCATCTTTTTCGCGAAAAATCAGGTCAGCTAGTCACTTTTCACGCTCGTCTTCCACTCACCAGTTGCCTTGAATGCGGAGGAGTTGATCGCGACAGCAGTGTTGCTGGACGCTCCCGCGGCGTCGGAGCACTCACGCAGCAGCTGCACGTATTGCAGCACATCCGCACACTGCGATGAGCTGAAACGCAGCGCCACCTCGTGTTGACATCAGTAAACATGAACCACTGTGCTACATTCATGCGGTTTTACGCACGCAACCGCCTAAATTGCAAACGCTTTTTCGGAAAACAAGCGACACTGCTGAACTTCACATTTCAAATTTTTCTACATCGCAATGCTACCTGATGGGTTCGTTGTCCTTGATTGGCTCTCTGTCTTTCATCCGGCCTGGTTCCAGCACGCTATACAGTGCTTTCTTCAGTAGGTGCTCTCTGAATGCACGCGTCATGTGTGCCAGAGGATCAACTGTAAGTATGCAAAAACCAGAAACTCAATCATTCAGCACCAAATTATTGCTCAATAGATCAGCTCTGTATTACTCTCTGGATACAGAACATGGAACACTGGCTGCAAGATCATTGCTGCCCACTCACACCACATCTACATAAATACACTATGGTGTCGAACTCATAACAACTGACAACGACTACCATGAACTCACAAGCTGCAGGGGCGGTTGCCGGCTGTAGTGATTGGCTTGTTTGCCTGATTTGACGTCACGTACAGAGGCACCAGAATTTGATCTCATTGGAAATGGTGAGATTGACAAAGCTTAGGCAGGGAGAGTTAGACACCTTGGTGTTTATATATAGATGTAGTGTGAGCATGTACACAGCCAGTGAACGTAGTATTCACCGCTGGTATTGCAAGCGCATACCCAAGTTGCCAACGGTGCTGTACATCGAGTCCTTGCCGCTGAAGTCCCATGCTCCACTCACGAAAAAACGATGTCCGGCCGGCTGAAAGAGCCACTGCAGGGAGACAGGGATAGCGGCACCGCTGCTGCTGCACACGTGACGCGCACGGCTCAGGAAGTAGCGCTGCAAATGCACGAAAGAAATAATCCTCACCAATCCAGGGGTAGAAATTAAGTTTTGAACAAGGGAGTGGACTCCCTACCCTCAAAAAGAGAGAGTCCACAGCAAAATGAGGGAGTCCGCAGTCTGAGGTTCAAAATTAAAGATATTAACAATAACGTATGTGCTTATTTTTAAGATTCATGCAGTTGCACGTCTGCCAAATTTTCTTTGGACATTAGCTGAAAAAATACAGTAATTCCGCGAGGCCGTGCTCCGGAACGAACTAGTTAGTATGGCAGAATTTTCCGGAAGTCACACGGACTCCTGCATATGTCAAATCAGGGAGTCCGACAGTAAATCAGGGAGTATTTGACTCCGGACTCCCGTTAATTTCGCACCCTGCCAATCACCACACAACAGCTCCACTTGAAAGCCATATTTCTGCATGTTCCGAGCCTTTCAGAAACAATTAAAATGAATTCCAACAAGTTCATGGCTAGCCTTATAGCTTCATGGCATCTAATAACAAGTGTGCTGAATCTACATGAGGTGATGCAGTAGTCATACGCCCTTTAGATCTGGCACAGGTCTACTACTCCAAAAATCCATTTAAACAATCACCGGTTGTGGTCACTTGGCACGAGTCAGCATACAGTGACCGCACTTCCAATTTTTATTAGATTTTTTCCGGGTCATCCCGCATTAACCCTCGTTGTCGTGAATAACAAACTTACGGCTGCGAATCCAGCCTTGAATGGCAGGCAGTACTTCATGCGCAGGGCGGCTGTGACGAATATCTCGGCCATTGTGTCGTAGGGCAAAGCGTTCCTCGCTGCCTCGGCCATGTTAGCAGCGCAGACGGCCATCGTCATGCCGGTGAGCGCGCCGTCGTTCACGTGACCTGGTAACATTGCAGGAATGACAATAAGTTGGGTTGCGCAACTTTGTCAGTGTATGCGCTTGAAGTGGTGCTACCTTTGTTGTAAGCAGACGATCTAGACGTTAATTGCAAAACATTAAAAAAATATTTCTAATGAATATTGAACAATGAAATTTTTCATGTAGAGAAATTTGAAGTAACTATTGCAAGAGTTTTCCAGTGTTTCCACCACTTTCATGACACCTACCGTTATTGCTTGAGTAACAGCAATTGTCTAGAGTAACAATAAAATGTCTTAGAACCTTCGTATTCACCAAAAAGTGCCAGTTTCGAACTAGGTTCGTAAACATTCGTTTTCTGTTATCTTGAACTAGGCGGAAGTATGGATTAGCTTGTGGCGCCACCGCCGTAGGCATAGTACAGCTCTCTCAAATCATGCACTTGTTTTCAATTACTCACTGACACAAATACAAGTTTACCAATTCTGCCATTAGGCATTATCGGCACACAATAAAATTTATTGCTGTAACAATGTGGTCAAACCCATTTTTCTATGCTATAACTGCATAAAATCTTAGTGTTTTTAATGTTGGTGTAATCAGTGATATTTCCACTGTCAGGTGAGACTATATTCAACTATATTTAGTTTTTCTGAGCCAAAATACTCGCAATAGTCATTTTAAACCTATTTTAACTGAAAATATGCAAGGAACCTAGGGTCGCGTGTCCCTTTAAAGTTTAACCATCTCATAATTTAACATATATTTTCTACAGCGCATGCGATTCCCAGCGAATTTGAAATCCGCTTCGGAGACACCCCACGACTAGCACCGCAGTCTAGCGGCACTCACCGGTCAGCTGTAGCTGGTGCAGCTTGTGATAGACGAGCGCGGCGTCCTTGTACGAGTTCTGCAGGTCGGTGTACTTGCCGTCGCTGCGGCTCTGCCCGTGCCCGGCGAGGTGTGTCAGCATCTCAGCGATGTGCAGACGATGCAGCATCTGACGGAACGTGTTCCACACGAGACACGCGACCAGGTCCATCTTGGAGACGGGCAGCGGGCGGCCAGTCGTGTACAGACACGTCTTCAGCTGTTTGGCCGCCACGGCATAGTCGCCCTAGAGATCCAGAACCTTGTGTCTTAATTGGTGTTGGAGCTCTATCTGGTGCTATCTATCCGCTGGTTTCTATGGTAGCTCGCACCTCAGTCTGGGACTTATAACTTGAGTCAGACTGCCTGATTTTTATCGATATTATTATGGGTTAAATAGCAGAGATCAAAATTTCCAAAATCAAAACTGGCTAGGTTTTCCAAGACTGGTTCTACACACAGGTCTATGCCATTATGGTGCAAACCCTGTAAAGGAGTGATGCACAGGGATCAACTGACCCCTTGTCAGCCCCCCCTCCCCCCATAACAGCTTGCCATCACATGGTTACACTTGCAAACAAGCTGTGCAAAAAGTTGAAAGGTATAGAATATGTAGCCACACTTACTAGGAATCAAACTTCTACTCTAGGATGCAACTTCAACTGAGAATTGCAGCGACATTGACACATTACATTTAAAAACACAAGCGGCAACAATTCTCTTGGACGAAAACATGGCGGACATGAATTTTCCAAACCGAAAAAGAGGCTACGAAAAACCGAGCAGAATACCAATTGGCATTCAGTTAGTTTTCGGCTGTTCTTAGTGTAATATAACATCAGGAAGGGAGGTTGAACACTTACCCGTGCTAGGTCCACATCAGCCTGCTTGCGATGGCGCCAGAATTGGACGGAAGCCTTCGACATCGGCTTGGTGACAGGCTCTCCGTAGACCATGATACGTGTGAGCACGGCCGCCACGACAGCTATGTTCAGCATCCACAGCAAGAGGCTCGGGAAGATCCAATCAAACAGGTTCTGACCTAAAAATAGAAGACGGTCCATCGTAGGTTTTCTTATCCGAGCTGACAACATAAACCACAACAACCAGGGGCCGGATTCATCAATGTTGCGTAAAGTGTATTGCGTGCACACAGTTTCTACGAAGTACGTACGCAAAGCTCGTAGGCGCAATTCATCAACGCAGCATAGCACCTGCGTACGCAAATGTTGATGAATTCCAGTGTAAATCCACTATGCCATCGTAGCTGCTGGCTGTTGAGGGGCGTGCCTAGCATAAACCAATCACACTGTGCGACACATACCATAGGAACCAAACTGATGCCTCTCTTGTATGTAAACCATATGGCTCTAGCTCTGTTTACAGGAGTGCTGGGGGATGTGATAGTTGCCTCATTTTCGTTTGTATGATTGCGTTCAAGACTCATGAACGCAGCGACACGTACGCGTGCGTGCGTGCGTGCGTGTGCACGTACACGTGCGTGCGTGCGTGCGTGTGCACGTACACGTGCGTGCTTGC
>NW_014577247.1:128587-136577 GCF_000485595.1 Priapulus caudatus
GAGAAAGTCCTGCCTAATCCCACTGCACAACCACAACAACAACAACAACAACAACAACAACACACAAAACAAATAAGGCGTTTAAATCGTGGCAATTTCACAGCAGTGAACTGCCCCAATAACACTGACAGTTATCAAATGGCCAAATACGTTCACAACACAATAATTATAATACAATACAACAACAAGGCACAAAACAAATTAGGTGTTTAAATTGTGGCAAACTCACAACAGTGAACCACCCTGTGCCCCCAATAACACTGGTAGCTACCAAATGGCCAAATACGTTCACAATACAATAATTATAATACAATACAACAACAAGGCACAAAACAAATTAGGTGTTTAAATTGTGGCAAACTCACAACAGTGAACCACCCTGTGCCCCCAATAACACTGGTAGCTACCAAATGGCCAAATACGTTCACAATACAATAATTATAATACAATACAACAACAAGGCACAAAACAAATTAGGTGTTTAAATTGTGGCAAACTCACAACAGTGAACCACCCTGTGACCCCAATAACACTGGTAGCTACCAAATGGCCAAATACCCAATAAAATACAGAAATGAGCGCACGTTAAGAGCGACTGTAAACTCACTGTAACTCATGTCCACGGCAGCGAGACGGCGTCCACCGCCGGCGCCTCTGTACTGATCGTTCTCGGCACCGACATTCAGCAGCTTGCCGAACGGATTGAAGGCAAGCACAGTGAACATGAAGATGCACAGTGCCATGCGCGAGCGGTCCAGCATCCCCTTCGCCGTCACGCCCACCCCATCGTCCATCATGCCTTTGTTCACGTGGTAACGCAACGGCGAGCCTGCGATTTCACAAAGGAACGGACATTCAGCCGCACGACTAAATAACGGCACGATTTCACGTCTGAAATGTGTGGGGTTAAAATACATAGACACGTCTGGGATACTATGACGGAAACACATTTAGCTACACGACAAGACTGGAGCACGGTCTCAAGCATTCACTGCCAGGTTAGAGGTTCAAAACTTGCCGAGCTGTAAGTGGTGACATTTATAAAGTGTAGATATTTCTCCAAAGGGTTGGCTCGGCTATGGCGCACGTCAGGCTTACCTGGCTCTGAACAACTATCTCCTGAGTCTGGTGGTGAAGGCAGACCCGTAGAGCCATTGTCACTATTCGGTGGTGTGTCGAAGCCGACTGGTAAATCCGGCTTGATGGTGACAGGTAGGTTTTGAGATAATGTCAGCAGACCCTCAACATCTACAAGAGTGACGATATGTAAGGTCATGCAAATAAAAGCCATAAAGTCTGCAGTGCCGACTACGGAACATAATCTAGCTTCACTATGTGCCTGGGGCCGTTGTCAGAAACAAAATTAGCCTTAAAGTGATTACGTCACGAATTTCTAGCACCATCAAGTAGTACATTTGTGTGTTATTTGTACAAAACAAAATGTATGAAAATACAATTAGTGTTTCTGTTTACTTTTTATGCTTATATACCTTCTTTCTATGCCCTAATTTGCCGGTAAAAAACAGAGAGACGCCAGTATCCGAACAGTACTGGGGGAATAGTGTTAGACAACAGAAATTACCAAATCGTATAGATTTTTGCAAATTTAACCAACGTAAAAACATTTTTATCAGGTGAGAGTTTGAGGATATATTTAGTAACGTTAGTTCTTACTTTTAATGTAAAAAAATGGCAATTTTTTTTTACACATTTTACCATAGAAAATTCGTGACGTAGTCCCTTTAACATTAGTATTAACATTAACTTCCACTCGTAACCGTTGACAGAAACATCGCAAAGTTACTAGAATGAAAAATCTTCGAAAATATCCTCCTAACATTACGTGAGCCCAGACCCTCTCGTAACTTTAATATCAAGTTGAAAATAACACATTTACACTACGAATTACAATTATAGTGATATTATATTTTATAATAATGAATAAAATGTTTTTCTTGAAAAACACGTCAAAATCATTAATTATCTACCGATCATAAAACAAAACAAAACATTTACAAATGGCGTATGCAGGGCGCGACAAACCTGCTTGCCCGATGGCCCGGGGCACCCAAAATTCGCCCCCGGGAAAGTAGCTTGAAATTGCACTTGCCCGTTCGGGCAACAAATTTTTTTTGTTCAATGTCTAGACTAAAGTCCAAAGTTTTCCGCGTTGCGGAATATCCGCGAAAATCGCAGAATTTACGTGAATCACGGAAAACGCAGTTTTGAAAAAAAAGTGAAAAAAACCTCCAAAAATGACAAAAAACGAAATTTAATTAAATAAAAACTCTGAAAAAAAATAATAAGAAGAAAATCTGCTTTAAATTCATCTTAATAAACTCACTAAATTAATATTTCACTAGCTCTAGTAACTATAGCCCGCGTACAGTTGCCGCAGGCCTGCGGCAACTGTACGCGGGCTATGCCGCTATAGTTACTAGAGCTAATATTTCACCATAATAACGCATGTAGTAGGCCTATGATCGATCTCCCATCTGCATCATAGCAATCAGATTTGCATCACCTCATCGGAAATTTCCATGGACAATTCGCGCTACTGCAATGCAGTCAATTTTCACACTTGAATTAACATTTACATGATATCTAAGCTCAGCCAACATCAATTCTAAAATAATTAGCCCTCTCCCGATTCAGTTGCCTCGATGCCAATTTTGGATACTGCAACGTACTACAACAGAAACAGAAACCTGCGCGGCCCGCTCTAACTCACGGCAGCGTATTAAATGTTTGCCACGCTTGCCACGACTCTCGCGTCTCGTGTTACAGTGTGAGAATTTGTCTTGTTGTATAGAATAAATTCATGACTGCGTCGTTTTTCATCAAATATTATTTGTATGTGGTTAGCCATCATAATATCAAGAGCTAATAATACCTAGAGTGTACAACGGAACAACGGGAAAATAGTGCTATTTCACGACTACATTATTCTACTTTGCCTGCGAGTCTAGAATAATTTCATGGTATTGCATTAAGCAGAATTCCTTGCTCTCTACAACAAGACCAACCGCTTGTCAATACGATACTCCTAGGCGGAGATATCGGCTACTAAACCTCCCCTCCCACATGCCTTGCGCCGCTTCGCATCCACTTTATTCAGCACGCGTCTAAGCATTGCTTCGTGAAAGTTCGGTTTTTCCGCGATAACTTTATGAATGAACGGTGCTTCGGTTATCATAGGTGACTTTCGGGGGCATCGCCTATGCCCTTATCTTCCATTATCTTTCCTAGCACGGCTAATGCCCGTCATGATGGAGCCGGCTCCGTCAAGTTTTTACAACGCAGCTCAGTTACTATATGGTGTAGTAAGAGTACCAAATTTGGGCATGTGACATCAATTATCAGGGCTCCAAGCGGTGACGGAAACCGATAGCCAAAATGCTTAGACGCGTGTAGGTAGCTGAATAAAGTGGATGCGAAGCGGCGTAAGGCATGTGGGAGGGGAGGTTTAGGAGCCGATATACTCGCAGGCAAAGTAGAATAATGTAGTCGTGAAATAGCACTATTTTCCCGTTTTTCCGTTGTACACTCTAGGTATTATTAGCTCTTGATAATATGCATAAATTACTGTGATGTACAATAAATGTGTATGAATTTGAATTTTGTGATCGATTCTCATCCAATCAGCAGCCTTGTAATGAAGTTCCTGTTATCGTAAGTTTTCTAATAGCTGCGATGTGTTTCTGTCAACGCTCCTCTCGTAACATTAACATTAGTCGTAAGTGTTATCTTAGCATTAACATTAGCATTAACTTTACGATGTTTCTGGCAACGGCTCCCAGGACTTTACATAAAGTCCTGATGGTGTCTACCAACGTAAAACTTTTCTGGCATTAACTAAAGTCTCAATCCGCCCATCACTCTTCACCTACATCACGTTGTACTGTTCCAAACTTACTTTGTGGGGTTGACAACATTTTCAAAGCCATGTTCTCCTGCTTCAGCTTCTGATTGGTTTGCTGTAAAAAGCGGATGTAGTCGATTGCCTTGCGCAGCACTGAAGACTTGTTCAGCTGAAAAAAAGGCAACTTCAACATCACGAAAAGCACCCCAAAATTAGTAAATTTGCCCCAAGTTGCCTGCGCCGTGAGATTTGTACCCCGTAAACAATAACTATGAGGAAGTACTAGGGAGTACTTGACCCTTTCAGTTACAATAAAGGAGCTACGATCACATAGTCTGTTTACCTTGGCTTCAGTACCAGCGACCAGATTTTTCAACTCAATTATCTTATCATTGATGCTTGTCCTGTAACGACGTTCGATCGCATTATGCGCAGTACGCTTCTCCCCCTTTGAGGGCAGTGGAGACACCTTTAGGAAGCAAAAATCATTACTGTTATGACAGCAAGAAGTACGTACAATCACACTAAAATAACTAAACATATAATATATAATATAACATAATTATACTGAATATATAACCACCACACTTTTACAGTGAAATTTAAAATTCCACAATTTACAGTTTAAAATTATGTGAAATTTTACCATTATTCAACTAATACTATCTAAATTATTCATAGTACTTACTGGGCGCTTTGATGGCTGGATTCGATTAATCGGCAGCTTGTCAGCATCCACAACAAACGTTGGAACAGTGGTCGTTACTATCTGTCCATTGCTCGTCAATATATGGCCACTATTGGTGCTGACTGCCATGGTTTGTTGGACAGGCTGGGCAATGGATGTGGTCAGTGTCACTGGTGCAGTGTAAGTGACAATATTTGCACGCTGTGTCAATGGGCTTTGTTCAGTCTTTACCACCTGGGATCTCACTAGCAGCTGTCAGGATGAAAGATACACTGAATCAAGAATCTAGGGAAACAGGCTATTACAAACTATAACCCTACGAAAGAATAGTAAATCCAAATTCCACTTTTCATTTAAATAGAAATTAGAATTAACTATCACCTCACCTGTTGGAGCTGATGGGGAGGCAGTTGTTTCAGCTGTTGCAGAATATTATTCTGTTGTACTGCAACCGGCAACTGTTGTACTGAATTTAATACCAGCTGTGCACCTGCATGATGTGGGATTGTATGCACGGAAACCTGCTGTGTATAATATAAAAAATGCATATATATATTACTCTCTATATCCAGCAAGGAAACACCACACTATCTCTAAATGATAATCTGGCTATAATCCCTGAGTCAGGATCTCAATATATTTATTCTCTCCCCTCCCCACCCCACTCTGTGCCTCTCTGCCTCTTTCTGCCCCCCTCTCTCACTCTCTCTGTCTCGTATGCCTTTGACACTTACCTGAGCTTGCTGCTGAACTCCCAGCTGCTGAACTCCCAGCTGCTGAACACCAAGCTGCTGAAGCTGCTGCAGCAGCTGCTGCCGACTAGGAGACACCAGTACTGTTGTCTGGACTTTGGCCGCAGGCTTCTCCTCATCTGGCGGCGGCGATGGGAACAGCATACTTGTGTCAACCATGCTAATGTCGACGTTATCCGTGTTCGGGGTCGGCATGGTTGTGTTGCCAAGCAGCAGTTCCTCTGCTGGCATCGCCACACCGAGGTTGGGGCATGACTTTGGTGACATGTCAGGCTCACTTTTGATCTGGTTAGCCTGAATATAGCTTGACACATCGCTGACATCAAGTAGACTTCCACTGGTGTCATTCAGTAAGGAATTTAGATCAAGTCCACTGTCAGACACAAACTCAAACAACTGCTGTTCAAGATCGCCCGATACAGCTGAATCTGTAAATATAGTACAACATATACTAGTAATAGTATTAGTAACTAGAGATAACAGCACAGTAACCGCATATAAGTACATTACTACTACTACTACTACTACAAATCACGATAGCTCCTAAACCCATAAACCAATCATGACAATTCAAGTATCACTGTAATCTACTGGCTGAGCCTTATCTAGAAATTTTTCGACCAGTATCCCTACTACTAGTATTAGTATTACTATTATTATTAAGTGTCAAGTGCCCAGAAGATTAGGGTTCCCTCGCCTTATCTTATTCTTAATTCTTAATCTTATCAACGTACGAGTTAATTCAAAACATTGATTCATCTACCATTGTACCAACACCAGTGACCGTGTTACTATTAGTATTATTAGTTGAAAGTCTTAATAATACTATTGATATCTGGTGGGTTAGAATATATATCATGACCGAAAGTTTTGGTTTAGCGTTGAAAACATACGTACATTATCAACGTAAACAGTGAGTGATTCCAATGAACACATTTACTCGGTAAACGCCTTAAATAATTACGTACGATTTTTACATTATCACGACTTACCATCATCGATATCATTTATCTTTGTAGAATCCATCTCGTTAATGCTACATAAACCATGTCCTAGGTCAGGTAATGGACCTAAGTAACTCGGCCAGTCACTATCCTTCTCCATCTTCGCATCTACAGTATGAGACCACGCGACGGCGACCAATCAGCTGCCTGGCTGACATCGGATGATTCGGACGTCACGGACGCGTTACCGCTATGCAAATTAGGTTGAAACTTTGGTCAACGATGTTCGGCTATAATCGGCTTCATTCGGAAATTTACGTTTAGGCCATAGATGTCGCCACTATAAGGGCGCGAACTGAAGACCAATTTTCGTGTTTACTACACGATTATAACAGATCATATTATATGAAATTTTCTTAAATTATATAACTAATTATGAGCTTGTGGGTGGACAAGTACAGACCCACGCAGTTGGGAAAGCTTGACTACCACAAAGGTCAAGCGGAACATCTGAAAAAATTGGTAGATATTCTTTAGTTTTAGCTTTCTACCTTGTTGACACTTAGAATCACTAGGCCCTACACACATTTCATTTTGTGCGTATTAGTATTACTACTATTTACTATACTATTACTAATAACTAGCAAATACCCGTGCTCCGCACGGAGTTGAAAGTTTGGCCAAAGTCGACTGTGGCATATTGTAAACCGGTAAATATTTGTGGCTGGTTTTTTTGCGGTTCTGGTAAAATTTCCTAAAAGATCTCAATTTTACCCTTTTTAAATTTGCGGACATGAAGACATCCCTTCAGTTTACTCCATAAAAACAGCAACATTTAAACAGCCAGCTAAAATAAAGACATCCCTTCAGTTTACTCGATAAAAACAGCAAAATTTAAACAGGGTTCAGGGTTCTCCCTACGTTGCGCAAACGGGGCGCGCGCGCCCCGTTTGGGAAAACTCCCCCCTGTTTGAATCGTTGCGCCCCGTTTGAATTACCTCCGCCCCGTTTGAATTCCACCACAATAAAAGTTTGCCAGCGCGGGAATCGACCGTCAAGAATTGCCGTTCGACCAGGACACCCTACGCGTGTATTTTTACCGTACCACGCATGCGGCATGCACTGCAGACAGCACAAAAGTTAACCTGACAATGCACAGTTAACCTGTAACTAACTGTACACCGACTCGGCTATCTTATTATATACAAGAACTCCAAATACCGTCTATGGTGTGGTGGCGATTTTACGCATTAATTAGTCGTACGGTAAAAATACACGCCCCCCGGACCCCCCTAGTTTCCCCCCTCCCCCTCCCCCCTAGTCCCGCCCCTCCCCCCTCCCCCTACCCCATCCCCTCCCCCCCTGTTTGAATTTCATCTTGGGGAGAACCCTGGGGTTACAGTATAGTAATCGATTGATATTAGAAGTTGGGTCGGTTATGGGGGTGGAGCTACCAGGCTTTCATTTTTAAGGGGCGCGATCGCGCTCGCGCTCCACCGCGCACCCGAAATTGTCCCATGGTACGCGCATCATCGCGCCTCATAAAAGTGGTTGAAATCGCGCACCAAAAGTATATCTATTATGTTGAAATAGCGCTCCATAGAGTTCTCAATGTAGGGGGGTACAAAAAGGTTAGCAACACACAACAATTTGTGGTGTGTAAGTGACTGAACGTATGGCAGAGGTACAGGTCTGGTTACTACCCTCTGGTTTATATATATATATAAATACAACTAAACAACAG
>NW_014577247.1:139795-169888 GCF_000485595.1 Priapulus caudatus
CTGTAGCATTCGTTAAAATTGCATAATCGATGGTCGAATTATGCCTTTAATATACCTTCTTTATATGCCCTAATTTGCCGGTGAAAAACAGAGAGACGCCAGTATCTGAACAGTACTGGGGGAATAGTGTTAGACAACAGAAATTACCAAATCGTCTAGATTTTTGCAAATTTAACCAACGTAAAATCATTTTTATCAGGTGAGAGTTTGAGGATATATTTAGTAACGTTAGTTCTTACTTTTATTTTTAATGTAAAAAAATGGGAATTTTTTTTTTACAAATTTTACCATGGAAAATCGTGACGTAGTCAATTTAATGTTTCTATACTCTCTTTCACCTTTTATTGCCGACAATTTCCTGCAAATGCCGTCCAAATGCTCATCTGCAACAAACGCTGGCTTGCTGCTGCAGACTGACCCATAAATATATAGCAGGTAGGAAAGCGTGCTGCCAAAATTTGCTCGAAGCTCGCTTGATTTCACACGAATACAACAAATATTCAACCATTCTACTCCATCTTTGTTTCTATTTGAAGAACAGTGTTCACTTGTTATAAAAACATACTGTCTGTGATCGTAACCGAGCTGTGTCACACGAAATCGCAGAAAGCCTGACGAAAATTCTCGCATTCGCTCCCTTTGCGAAGTTTATGTAAATGGCTGTCAGAATCAGGAAACACCCACCGGCGCTCTTCGTGACCTCATTTTTGTGACGCAATGCTGCAACGTTTTTGCAACGCTCCACTGGCGACTTTGACGATCGATCGAGGCTGGTACCGGGAATTGGAAAGCAGCGTGGTAGTTTCACAAAATGCAGTGCGCCGCCTATAGCCCTGTACTTGCAGCCATTTACATAAACTGCGCAACAGGAGTGAATGCGAGAATTTTGTCAGGCTTTGTGTGATTTCGCGTGACACAGCTCGGTTACAAACACAGACAGTATGTTTTTATAGCAAGTGAACA
Organism: Priapulus caudatus; assembly: GCF_000485595.1. Classification (NCBI taxonomy): domain Eukaryota; kingdom Metazoa; phylum Priapulida; class Priapulimorpha; order Priapulimorphida; family Priapulidae; genus Priapulus; species Priapulus caudatus. Next base: position 140,759 of record NW_014577247.1, read on the forward strand.
CTGTTCTTCAAATAGACACAATGATGGAGTAGAATGGTGGAATATTTGTGCTGTATTTGTGTGAAATCAAGCAAGCGTCGGGCAAATTTTGGCAGCACGCTTTCCTACCTGCTATATATTTATGTGTCAGTTTATTGCAGAAAAAAAAATAAATAAAAAATGTTATACCTACCTACCTACCCTAATTTTCACAATCCATGTGACCCGAACCAAAGGTATTTTTTCGTTTGGCCTAAATAGTAATACTAGTTCACATGCATTGGTTTCAGGTCAATGGTGGTGACTTTCCGCACCTCCTCATTTACGGTCCATCCGGGGCTGGGAAAAAAACTCGCATCATGTGTCTGCTAAGAGAGCTGTATGGTGCTGGTGTGGAAAAGCTAAGGATTGAACATCAAAATTTCACAGCACCATCTGGAAAAAAGCTGGAGATAACGACAATAGCTAGCAACTACCATATAGAGGTCAATCCGAGGTATAGTGGTGGTAGACAATTGTCTAAAGATTCTATCACAATGCAGCGATTCAGTGACTGAAACTCCAACTTAGACCTGCAGCTGTACAACTTTACTAGTGCTAAAAGAACAAGTTTGTTTTTCAGTGATGTTGGTAACCAGGACAGGGTTGTTATCCAGGAGGTTCTGAAAACAGTTGCCCAGTCACAGCAATTGGAAACATCCCAACAGAGAGACTTCAAAGGTATGCAATTTAACTGGACTTACAGGCTGATTTTATTTAAAATATTTCATATATTGTAAAGTTTTTTAATATATATATTAATGTTCATTTACTCAAACATCGAAAATGGTAAAAAATATATGAACACAATATTATTTGGCAAGTTGATTTATATCTAGCACACTACTGTGCGATCTACTTCTAGAGATCCTCTTAGGATTTTTTTTATATCTACATTTTTTTCGATGTCTAATGGCCCACATCACCCAATTCAGATTCCAGTTTATCCCACTTGCTTACCTGTATATTATATAACACAGCTTGACTCATAATTAAATTTGTTTTGGATACTGATCGATTCATTGTTGTTGTAGTTGTTATTTTGACAGAGGTGGATCGGTTGACAAAGGATGCACAGCACGCGCTACGGCGCACTATGGAAAAGTACATGGCCACGTGCAGGCTTATTTTGTGCTGTAACTCCACCAGCAAAGTAATACCTGCTATTCGCAGTCGATGCCTCGCTGTAAGGGTGCCAGCTCCCTCTGTGGACGAGGTAGTTATAGTATTCATTTTACTTTCAATATCTGTTTAATTGAAGGACCAAACTGCTTAGTGTTTTTCTCGCAAGCTGCCCACTATGGCTTGCATGCAGTGTTGTTGTCAATCTTGTCATTTGGAAGTGTCTTGCCAGTTTTGCTGAGTGAGACTTGTTAAAACGGTGATGCGGGCTTACAGATGTGTTCCGTCCTGACAAACGTATGCAAGAAAGAAGGACTCACGCTTCCATCACAGCTGGCGAAGAGGATAGCAGAGAAAAGTGGTCGGAACCTGAGACGAGCATTGCTGATGTGTGAGGCATGCAGGGTTCAGCAGTGAGTATATATTCGTGGAGACTGCACACAAATTAATAATAAAATTCTTTCCTGAGTTAAAGTACATGAGAGAAGTGCTCTAATTTTTTCTTTAAGTAACAGATGTAGTGATTTTCTGATTTTCTTATCTACTAAACCACCCCCGGGTTATTAACTTTCGTCAAATGAATAAATTAGGGCAGAAAAAATTGTTTTAAGGTTGTTATAGGTTTAGGTTTTAACCACAGCTCCACTCCAGCTACACCCTAGAATTTTAGGGTTTACTATAAGAGTAAGCACATAAATAATAGTATATACCTACACATTTCTACTATCATGCATGACACACTTGAAGAACACGTACAAACTGGGTGGGCTTGACTGACATAGCGACCACATCCAAATGAGGGCGTGGTTATCTTACTTAGAGAGATAGGTCAATAGGATACGCATTACATTTCAGGGGTAGAAATTAACTTGTGAACAAGGGAGTCCAACGGACTCCCTGCCCTCTAAAAGAGAGAGTCCGCAGCAAAATGAGGAAGTCTGCAGTCTGAAGTTCAAAACTAAAGATATTAACAATAACGCATGTGCTTATTTTGAAGATTCATGAGGTTGCACGTCTGCCAAATTTTCTTTGGGCATTTACTGAAACATTCCACGAGGCCGTGCTCTGGAACAAACTAGTTAGTATGGCAGAATTTTCAGGGAGTCACACGGACTCCTGCATATGTCAAATCAGGGAGTACGACAGTATATCAGGGAGTATTTGACTCCGGACTCAGGTTAATTTCGCACCCTGCATTTTATTGAGGTGTTTAGTCCAGTCCCTAATCAGGTGACATGTAGTTACCACATGTAAGCGGCTGACGTTCGGTCATGAACATGGTGATTACCTGGGCAGGTACCCATTCAGTGAAGACCAGGAGGTGACGGAAGCAGACTGGGAACTGTACCTGAGGGAGACTGCTAACATGATTGTGCAGGAGCAAAGCCCAAAACGGTAAGCATTAGTGCACTGCTTTTTCATTGAGCTTGCGTGATATTGACTCAATTACTAAGCATAAACTTTTTTGGTGGTACACGCTTTTAATAGGAGTGGGACGACATGGGTAGCTCACGATATGATCCGTATCACGACACAGCCTTCACAATACGATTAGTATCGCGATACTTCCAAGAGAAACTACCTAGCAAACTATACTCCCAACCGGGATGATATGAACCGGAACTAATCATGTGAATGCTTACAAATCAGTATCGTTGAACACTTAGTAAACAACTGCTATGGAATTAGTAATTGTGTTGTTTCTTTTGTTTTTAGATGACACTATGCTACTAATTTCTATAGATTTTAGTCATTAGAGTATAGACACATATATTGTGTTTGGTCAAACGTATCATTACGTGTGTCGTCAACGTTTTTATCATGATACATCGATATATTTATGAATCTTCCCACCCCTAGCTATTTATATTTTGGTTTCCATGCCAATTTGTGGTACTTTTCAGGTTGTTTGAGGTTAGAGGCAGACTATATGAGCTGCTATCACACTGCATTCCTTCCGATATCATTATCAAGGTACGTTTGATATCATTCCGAGCACATACATCATACGGCCGGTGTTCTCTGCTATACAATATGCACAATAAGCAGAATTACTACATACGTTTAAGCCCATTTTGGTATTTCCTAGTTTACTCACTCACATTTTGTTGCACATTTAAACAGGTTTGTTCAATTTAATTGAAAAATTATTGTAGTGATGTAGTTAAACTGTTTTCATTAGTAATATTTACCTACCTTGGTCACGTGTTTAGTATATAATATATATAGAAGTGTATTAACATTTGGCATTTGACATTTTGCAGGGTCTACTCACAGAACTCATCTCCAATTGTGATGGCCAGTTGAAAGCCGAAGTCACACAGATGGCAGCACAGTACGAGCACAAGTTACAGCAGGGACAGAAAGCCATTTACCATCTGGAGGCATTCGTGGCCAAATTCATGAGTATTTACATGCGATTTATGGAGGAAACCCTGATGGATGCATTTTAGTATGTGCACTACTGATAGTGTGATAGTGATCTAGTGTGTTTGTATGCCAGCATGTGTATTGTACTAAATCTAGGTTATACGACTTGATGTTCAATGTGTTTTTCAATGGGTTTATTAAACAATGATGTATAAGTAACTTTCAACCTGTTTACCGCCTACTGCAACTAAATGGTTACGAATCATGAGTAAAACTTATATCATAAAATTGTACTACTGAAATTTATTGTAATTTCCTTCTAACACCTCATATGTGACTTAGACTGCTTTCGAATGAAGGACACAAGAGCACAACATTAGCTTCATTTGTACAATGGATCAGATTTCACATTAGATACATGGACTGCACAAACTTGAAATGTTAGGTCTTCTTGCTGGCTTATAGCAAAAGTAATGCAGTTTGTTATATACATATATGTACACTCGCTGGCACATTGATTCCTCTGGTAGTGCGCCTTGCTTCGTCCACTGAACAAGTACTGTATGAAACCTGACTCAGTGATAGCTCTCCAAACCTCCCCTGCCACACATCTCGAGACTCGTCTGCATCAGTGCTGTGAAACGTTTGGGATTTGTGATCACCACAAGCTGGCAGTAAAACATCAAGGTATGACGAAGGAGAGCCAACCCTAATCGGTGGGATACTGCTGTTGTCGCTATGGCAACCAAAATTGGGCAAAGATGCAGAGTGCTGCAGCCTTGCAGTATTGTGATTCATATCTGAAAAAGAGTGATGATAGAGACACTAAGGTCCAGGGTGCAGAAAACGCATCTAAAGAGGTCTAATTTCAAAAAATTACGCTGTTTTTGAAGATTTGGGTTACAGACCCCCAGACCCCCCTTCGCGTGCTTGCAAGTTTGGGTTACGGTTAGACCCCCCCCCCTGCGTACAAATCCTGTACACGCCCCTGAGGTCTGCATAGCATACACATGTAAATGGATATTAGTGCATTGTAAGATCGAAATATTTACACAACATTATTAATTGCAGTGTTGTATCGAGTCCGCACCCCCCCCCCCCCCGAGTCCGAGTCCAGTTTGATAAAAAAAAGGGGGCACAGACCGACAAGGCCGCTCACTTCTATGTAGGTGTTTGTTAAAAATGTGCGGTGGTCTCCTGCCACCTGGATGCTGTCACTTGTTTGTATTAGGTAGGAGTTTTAGTTTAAATTCTTGTAAACTGCGTGTTTACATATGTACAGGTTATGTACTATGTAGTGGCCTCGAGCGCGCCCCGACCTGAGTCCTCAAGTCAGGAGGGCTCAAGTCCGATCATTGCACTCGCGAGGCCGAGACCAAAGAAACCGGCCTGCGAGATCTGCAACACTGCTAATTAGTGGAGTATTACAATGGGTAAATTACCTTTGTCGCTACGCAATGGCTTCAAAAGCCCTGCTTCTCCAAATCAAGGTGAGCGCTGACGATATCACCAAGATCTGCGGCGCAATTTTGTAGCAGTTCCTGCGGCAAATGACATTGTTGGCCATTAATCCTGCAGCAATTTAAACGAGTAACGGCATTACTACTTGCAACTAAAAGAAGCAACGGAAGTGACATATATTTGTAAGTAGCAGCGCAAACAGTCGTGTGATTCTGCTGTCGCATGTACACAAATGTATAAATGTAAATTTTTACCAATTTTCATTCAAAAACGTCTTAGGCATCATACAAATAGCACCAGTTTGCAATGTAACCGTCAGCGAACAGGTACAGTGTGACTAACAGACACGACGGCGTATTTTCGCATCGAAGAGAGAAATTATCAAAGCCATATTTTTTAGCAGAGGCAAATGTTAGCGAGGATGTTGCTGATGACGTGAAAAACAAGTTCATGCCTAAAAGAACTTGAGACCGTTGTAGGGACCGTGTGGAGCTCACCTCCCAAGCCGTGCTCATAGAAATAACCAAGGCTGTGAGTAGCAGCAAGTATGGCCATCATTCGCCGCCTTTTGAGTACAGTTCCGCTGCCGCTGCTGCAGATCTGCCGCAGTGCCCCAGCCATTCTCGTAACACATGCCCAGGTAGTACGGTGCTCCTGATCCTGCACGCATACACAAATTCACATCTTGTGTAATTTCTATTGCACATTGCTGCTTACTCGAGTTGAGTCTGCTATTTGACTGAAGTGACTTATTAAAATGGTCAGTGGTGAATACTGTCAAACCCGTGTTCGCGAACACCTTTGTGGAATAGATAATTGTCTATAAATAACACGGTCATTGTCATTGGATGCTTTCCTTGCATGGCAACTATACAGTGAAACAATTTCATAGAATTGACACCTGTTTAAATATGACACAGCCATTCCCCTTGAGCAATCCTTATTTACAAGTTTGACTGTGCTAAGAAAGGCAAAGAAAGGCACATGCCATTTTAGACCGAATTTAAATTGAGCTGGACAATAATGGATACTTATACAGCTGCAGACTTTAACATGAATTCCCGTGACTTTTTCTAGGAAGTTTATTGCTAACCCAGGAAACCGGTTATGCAGCATGTGGGGGCTACCTTATGCTCAGTGGCAGTTTTCAGCAGGGAGAAAGCTGTGTCGTAGTCATGTGTCTCCAAGCATTGTACTCCAACATAGGACTGTGCCTGAAACAACAAGGCAACAATCCATCGTGTTTCAGCCACGTATGATAGATTACATGCATTCCTGCTCGCCTGAGTTATGTGCCCATCTAGCTGCTAATGATATTTCATTCAGGCCGAGTGAGTTTGCGCAATACTGGGCCAAAACTGTCAAGTTTATTCCCAGCTAAAGTTCCGGTGCCGGCCGGAACTTTTTTCAAGTTCCGGCTGGTTTTGGTTCCGGCCAGAACTTAAAAAGTTGGATCCGGTGCACCCCTAAGATTTCTATACGTTGAGGGTCGGTATAGAGGACATTATTATAGCTATGATTTCGAAAAGCCATGGTATGGTATATTATACACCGTCAGTCAGTGAAATAGCTTACATTATATACGGACCAATGCTGATGGTGGGAGGGCTTATGGAATACAGGGAATTTGAAGGGTAAGAACGTGACCATGAACCTGGTAGTGGGGAGGGATAGTATCCAGTCAAACCTTTTCAGATTATTAATTACTTTCTAAGTAAAGGTGTACGTGTCTAATTAAATGCACTGGCACATCTAATTATAGGGAGCGAAGTGCGATATGTATGTACTTTTAATAGCATTTGTATCAGATCTTCACCAGCTCATCCATTTTTAAAGTCACCTCTGTTTGAGTTACTTAATGTACTTAATCTCTTCACAAAACAATGGATAGTTTATTTAGGCACATAAAGGCTCACTCGAAAACCACCTTGATATTTTCCAGTCACCTTACTCAGAAAGTTGCATCTTTTTAAAAATTTATGCTCACCTGAATTACACCACCAGATGCAGCCTTCTTTAGTAGCTCTAGTGCTTCCGCCTCAGATCTCCCGAACTGCTCATCAAGAAAGAGAACCCCTAGGTTATACTGAGCCATCGCATGGCCTCGCTGAGCCGCCTGGTGGTAGAATTCTGCTGCCTATAAAAAGTAGAGGTGAGAGTATGATTTAGATTGGCAAGGTTTATGTTTGACAGTGTTGCCAACACAGCAATATTTATGGATATCTGGCATGTAAGTTATTGGGGCGTGTGAGGGATCAAGTATCCATGATAGCTAGCTGTAATAAATGTGTGAGAAATCCAAAAGTGAGCTCTTTCCTTAATGTGAAGACTTGATGCATACCTTTTTCACATCCTGCTTGACACCAAGTCCCTGTTCGTAGCAGACGCCAAGATTATACTGAGCCTTGCTGTAGCCATCCTGGCTGGCCGTCTCAAACCACTTCACAGCCGATTCAAATTTGCTACCCTGACGAAACAAGAGCCACAGTTTAATGACACGATGGGGCTACATAGTGGGATGGAATTATTATACAGCAGTGCTTTACCTACTGTAAGAAAGTCTAATTTACTGTAGTACAGTTTTTTAACCAATGGGCACGTAATTAACCCAGCTTACATACCTGAACCAACTGCAGTCCAATGACGTTGTGAACAATATTGGTGCCATGAGCCAATTTCAGTTTGACAGCCTTAAAGTGATCATCACCTTCCTGTTTGTGAGAATGAAATGAAATTACTGTGAAGGACCCTAACTGTAATCGCAACAATACATAGCCAATATCAAATAACAATGTACATACACATTGATGCCAAAATATAGTTGAACTTGTTACGTGATGAAACCATTATCAGCTCCCATTACACAGATTTAGAAATCGCCATGACCACTGAGTAATCAACAGCCAAAATTGACATAAATATGGATGATAATAGCATTTATTTTACCTTCTTGCCAGCTGTATTAGTCTTTTGTAAAACAGAGGAATTTCCTCTCGGTTCGTCGGCAGTAGAGTAATTTTGATTGTGCTTTTGTGTAGACCTGCTATTCTGCGGAAGAATAGCCCTGCGGATGCCCTGAGGTTGTGTAAAGGCAACTAAAGTCTTGAAAATACATGGCTTTTTCTTTTCTTTGTCACACGGCCTGTGAATGTGTAGTGGCCTCCAGAGTTGCATGCAAAGCACAAATGCTGCTCCCTGGTTGATAAAAACGTAGTAATATTAACGTTCAGGTAATGATACTTCCAAGTGCTGTGGTTACCTACACGTTAGTGCTTGGGTAAGCAAATGCTTGGTATAAAAAGTAATCAATGCTACTGGGCAAATTCAGAAACTTCCAGCATTACGTCTGACTTTGCCTTTAGACATACCCATCTCAATGCTCCATAAAGTCTCTGATGAAGCTGAAAGGCTGACTGCCAGTTATCCTGCTGGAAACTGTTCTGCTTATTGCCTTTAGCTCCACTGCTCTCCCTATGCGTATGGGAATCATCTCCAAGTCTGGAAATTCACACACATAGTTTATTAGATTACGTTGGTCTATCGAAAGTTTTGCGCTCAAATAAAGTATATAGGCCCTTCACTTACAGATGACAGTCCTCAGATCAGGCTTAAACAACAGATAAATAATGGTAAAAAATAATAAGTACCGGTAATAAACAGTTCATTCCTGGTCAGAGGTTGCCCTGGTGGCTGGTGTGAAAGATAGCACACCTCTTTCAATACAGGAAGAAGGAATCACCACATAATACAGTGCTCGAAATAAGCGTTGTCCGGTTGTCCGAGACAACCAGAATTTGCGCCGGACAACCTAACAAGTCTGAGACATTGTCCGGTGGACAACCAAGTAAAAAAGGTGACGAAAAACGCACTTTATTTATGTTTTTCTCACGGGTTCTCCAAGAGCACTTATAGCCTGGCGGCCCGCCATTAATCTATGGTGTGGGAAAGCGACGCATACTAGCTGCTATTTCCAACACTGGTATATGTCAGGTTTTCTGATTTATAGAGCTGAAGTCGATTTGGAACCAGCAAACAGAGCAAGTTCACCCCTACATTTTGGTATTTTTATTCCATTATTATTTGAATTTTCCGATGGCTTTGCCCATGCAAACAAAACATCAGTGGGGATTCATGTTGATCCAAAAGTTAAAAAAAAAGAGAATTGTCGTAGGCAGAATGAAGGCTGTACATGTACTCAAAAGTGCCGCAAATACCATCTCCTGCGATCTACATTTCAAAATTTTGTGGGGGAGAACCCCCATACCCCCGCGCTTGTTTTCACCCCCCGAAAGATCCTAGATCCTAGATCCGCCACTGAACAATTACATATCTTGGGAAGCAGAGAACAATGAACAAAAATGTTGCCTTTTCGCATGGCACCAAAACAAAGATTGCAGAGAAGGTAGAGGAGCCGTAGGGTGTGGAGAGGGAGGTGGAGGACCATTAAAATATTAAGTCATCCACTATTTTGTGCAGTCCTCCTTGTTAAAAAATCCTGGCTACACCACTGTTTTTGGGTGTTTTCTGACCATATTATTATGTGATTGAAAATAGGAGATTTGGGGATATTTTTTTGGGACAACCAGAAATTGTTGCGGACAACCCGATTTGATGCCTGGGTTGTCCGCAGGACAACCACATTTTTTTTCTTATTTCGAGCACTGACCACATAATATATTTAAATAATTCTATAACAATGACAGAACTGTGAGCACCTGGCAAGGTGACGATCATGGCCCTTGCAAGTAGTAGTTGAAGCAACTGTGTTAGGGTTTAATGAACCTTCACCGGTGCTTGTCAAAGGCTGTTGTGCCTGTGGACTCTGCCACAAAGCACTGCCACTTGGTTGCCAACCCTGTCTGAAACCTTCACATTTAAAATAAATTAACATATAATAACCAATTCAGAATTAGCATGGAATCGCATGTTAGTGGTTCACTAGTGGTAATACTAATACTTTACACCCACGACCAGATTTGTGCGTTCAACGGCTAGGTTTATGTCAGCTTAAGCGCTTAGGTTTATACACTACTACTAGTACTAGGTTAGCTCTAGAACACTATAGGATTAGCCTTTCGCTCTGCCAAAGGCACAGGCCTGTGGCGGAGCGAAGGGTTATACATAATACAGCAAAGTTCTAGAGCTATTACTAGTACTAGTAGTAGTAGTAATACTAGAGGGCTGTGTTCGTTACAAGAGCGAACACTGTATTTGGCAATACCCGCTCTTCTCGCTCTTTCGCCCCCAGCATATGTAACAGCATCTGTGTGCGGGCAGCTCGCCTTACAGACAGACGACAAACACTACAGCCCGCCAGACAGCTCTGTATATGGAGTAATATATTTGCATTTTATGTAAGGCAAGTTTTTATACGGAACGTGCATGAGAGACAGGGAGAGCGAGCGGGATTTTTTTCTATCCGTAATCAGTAACCCTGTAATTAGCCCCGTACGTGACCAGAAAAACACGTCATAACACGCCTGTGCACAGGCTCACCGCCCCCTCTGCTAGTAGCAGGGGGTGGTTATGGATCGATAGGTGGCAGCACTGTCCAGTCACACTGCCCAGGCTGAAATATGCAACAATGCACAGGCATTGAAACTGCGCATTGTTTCAAGTGTCCTTTGTGTACAAATACAATGCACAATACACTTCCTTTAATTTTAATGCTGCCTCCTGCAAAATTACTGGTAGGTCATATGATATAGTTCACATGCAGGCACTTGGAGCGTTTCAATAAAATATAATGCTAAATAAATACGAAATCTATTTACTATCAAAGCCACGCTGGCTGCCGCTGCACACTGACACATAAATATATAGCAGGTAGGAAAGCGTGCTGCCAAAATTCGCTCGACGCTCGCTTGATTTCACACGAATTTTGATGAGAAAAATCGGTTAAAAATGCGGGAATCGGGTGTCACACTCTTGTGTTATTATCTACTCTTGCTACTAGTACTAGTAGTAGTGCTCAAGGGGTCGTTGTCGTAACAGGTACTACAGATATGTACCCGAGGTACATATATGTATACACAAAGTGTACCAGACTTGTACTACAGAAGTGTACCCTAACCCTAACACAAACCCTAACCCTAACCCTAACTCTAACCCTAACCCTAACCCTAACCCTAAACATACCTCATATAAAAATATAAACATAATACTAAACAACCTAAAACTACCTCGGGTACTTATCTGTAGTACGGTACCTGTTACGACAACGACCCTTCGTGCAGTAGTAGTAGTAGTAGTACGAGTAGTATCAGGAGTAAGATAATATAGGATCCTATAGGCTATATTATCTTACTCCTGGTAGTATCCCTACAGTAGGGCCCGACCCGAGGCGATAGTCTGTGGTACGGTGGTAGTGACGTAGCTCTAGTTCTATAGCCCGCTTACATTAACTGCCGCTGGCAGCTAGCGGCAGCCAGCGGCAGTTAATGTAAGCGGGCTATAGTACTACTAGTAGCAGGAGTAAGATAATATAGGCTGTGTGATCCTATATTATCTTACTCCTGCTAGTAGTAGTACTAGTACTAGTACTAGTAGTAGTAGTGGTACTAGTACTACTAGTACTACTACTTAGAGCTATTACTAGTACTAGTAGTAGCCCGTAGCACCGTCACTACTCTGAGTCAGAGGTAAACCGACCAGGCTCTCCGACTAGTTACACGGCCACGCCACGTAGTGTTAAGCGAGATGGGAACTTGTGGCTAAGTCAGAGGCAGAAGAATTGCCGCTTCTAGGCCTATATAAATACTCACCTCTTGATAAGGACGTAATAATTTTCCACATATTATTAATATAAGTTACGTAACGAATTGCACATGTTTAACAGTGCAGGAGGCTGAGCGTAAAATACACGAAAATTTATGATCAAAACATCGTCAGCGTGAGACCTTGAGGCAGCGCCCTCTTTGGGCAGCAAACGTAACTTTTGTTTCTGGGACACAAACTGGTAACGTAAATAAATATCCTATAACTATAAGTATAATATACATTGGTATAATAACATGATATGCTACCAATGTGTATTACATGCTATTTAAGGTAAAAGCAATAGGAAGTAGCAGGAGTCATCCAGGTAAAAGCACTGTTCAGCACTCAACAGTACTTTGCTGCGGTCGAATGACTCGCGTGCAGAAATTTAGTTTTGGTTTAGATTACGACTTCGAAGAAACGACCACTGAGAGGTTCCAGGAAGTTTGTAACTTTGTTGTCACATTGTCATTGACACTTGACAGGTATTGCATTTAGACATTGTTCTTGTATGTGCGTTTGGGTCTGTAGCACACAAGTAAAACGTCAGAAAAAGCGGAAATGACAATAATGTCAGTAATACTAATAGCTACGTTAGTTTACGAATCGTCGAATGTAAATAAAGTTGTTGAAATTCAAATAGCCTAGAAACTGCAAGCGATCGACATCTTGTCCATTTCAGATACGTAAGCATCGCGTAATGTGACCAGTTCTAGACCAGTTCACGTAGGCAGAGCAAACAAACAGAATGGAACACGCTGACACTGCGAACGCCAACAGGTCGGGCAAAATTTCCAAACCAACGGGAGGGTATGCAATCCGCTTCAGTAACACTCACGATAATGACTCCGACCAAAACGAGGACAGCATCGCCTTCATGCCAAAGAGCGAGTCCACGGCAACAATCCGATCTGAACCCGACTCGCAGAAGAACCGCGGGGTAGCGCAGATCCGATCATTGAGCCTGGACAATCCCGGCGAACGTGGGAGCACTACCGGGCAGTCGAAGCCGTACTCCGTCCCGGAGAGGGACGGCGGGGCGGCGTCCACTCCCGCGACGGGGGCGCCTGTGCGGAGCGACGTGCCGCCGCGTTCGTTCATCGGCGGTCTCCGCAAGAAGATCACGAAGAAGATCGAGGAGCGGAAGACGCAGCTCGAGACGTCGCCGCTCACCGAGCAGTTTCCGATCCTCACGAAGGTTCTCGATAACCTCGGCGAGCATAAACCCGACCGCGTCGATCGTCAGTCCGCCGCCGCCGCCGCCGTCGATGTGACGGGCAAGTACAGGTCGAAACCAGCACTCGATGGAACGCAGTACCACGCGCAGCTCGCCACGACGACTGTTGTGAGATGCGCGAAACCGGATCCCGCGGCCGACGATGCCGCGGCACCGTCCGTCGAGGTCGGGGAGGAAGCGGAGGAGGCGTCGGCCGCGGGGGAGGCCGGCGGGCGGGACAATTCCCGCGCCGTCGTCGCAGCACCGAGTGTCGACTATGTCGCCCCCGCACAGGTTGGATGCGACGCGGAGACGGTCGCTTATGCACGGGTCGACGGCGGCGCGGCATCCTCCGCGGGCCGGCCGCAGGCGAGGAAGCTCAATCAGACTCCGCCGAAGTCGAAGCAAGGGAAGACGAAGCCAGCGCTGTCGGACAAAGTGACAATGTCGTCGCTGCTCTCCCGCAGCATCGACGAATGCGCCGAGGACGATCCCATGGTGTCTCCCCCTGGCGGCAGCGCACCCGAGCCAAACTTCGACTGGCCCGACGACGACTTCGGCCTGGAGATGGTGGACCGAGACGGACTCGTGACGGAAGCTGCTGAAGCCGCTGACGCGATGGTCGAGACGGCAGAGGCGTCGCCGCGGCAACCAAGGCCCGACATCGGTCGGTCTGCGTGGCGTCAGTCGATGTGGAAGTTGGCAGTTGTCGTCGCTGTGCTCATTGCATTTTACTTGCTCCCCCTGGCGGGACAGATCAAGGGAGCGGTCATCGGTGCTGTCGTGGCGTTGGTCATCCATCGATTGTTCACCCACATCTTCGCTCCCTCCCAGCCAAAAAAGCCCATACCTGTCGCACCGCTGAAGGAGCTCCCTCCGATGCTGAAACCTGAAGTCCTGTTCTTGAACGTGAAGCAAGGCGTGGGAGAAATTTACAAGGTGAGTTGGTCGTATCGGCACTATGTATAGATAAGTAGTGTGTGCTTTGGTCTGTAGAATCATGCATGCATAACTGTTATAATGCAATGTCTGTTAATCTTTAAGCTATCATTTAATTACTAGAAAGCTCTTTACATATATTTTAGCAGTTCTGCTAATTTGATGTCTGTTAATCTTTAAGCTATCATTTAATTACTAGAAAGCTCTTTACCTATATTTTAGCAGTTCTGCAAATTTGATGTAATATTTTGTTGTTGGTGAATGTAACAGCACTTGCATACCTGCATCCCAGTTTATTTTCACTCCTACTTTCCCCTTTGCTAATAACTAATGCTTCTATAGATCTTTGTTTGCTGCTGTAAACTACTGAAACAATTTTTGTTTTGTGTAACCATAATTCAGTCTGTGGTGATACATGTAAGTAGATGTGTGTTTAGACACGTGTATGCATCACTATATATATAAAGGTTTATTTTTCCAACCTTTCCGTCATTGAAACTATAATTTCCATTGTCATTAACACCGCCACCATCATTGTCAACATTGCTGTCATCACTCTCATTATCGTCACCATCTACGTCGTCATCCTTATGGATGGCATTATATACTGCTTCCAGTGATTGCGCATTGCTTGCTAGTTGGGTTCTCTGCTGAAATGAGTGAAGAATTGAACTACACTAAGTAGATACTTGTGACAAATTGCAGCTAAATTGTTGGCTGTAACTTGTATCTAAATTATTGAATTGTGGCAGTGTCCTGCTAGGCCTGGTCCCAAGACCGGGTGTCCATAAACGACGCGGCAGCATTAGTTGCCCGAGAGCTGGCCATTCACCACGATAGAAATGCCACGGGTCAAGCAGACAAGTGCATTCTGCAGGTGCCGAGGGTCGGCTGTATAGTGGTGCAGTTTCATAGCCGGCACGCTGAGGTCTGACTGCTGTTTCATTGATCGTGGTGTCAAGCACGTGCCAGCTAATTGTGCTTGCCTTCCTATCCAATCATCGACAACCCGTGGCCCTTTTTCGATGGCTGGTGCGTTCTGGAAGGTATTAAAAATTTTATTCGGCTATATGTGATTACAATGAAGGCAGCTGTGACCGTTCTCTGGTCCTTGAAACCAGAGCAGATCAATTGTTCATACAGTTCACTGTACACACATCCGCCTGGAAATTCATAGAAGGTTTAGTATTAATAAAATATGAGCTGCACTGTCTGAATAAATTTGTTGCAAACATGTTATATAAAAGGGTTGCTGCAACTAACAAAATTTTTGAGATCATCAGTCTAAATTCATAACTGCTTCTTCAGGAGAGAGCTTGCAAACAAACAACTCCAGATGACATGATGCATTTTACTTTGCCCATCCTCCCTAAACCAGCTTAAGCTCAATATATATGCCTGTAGAGTGTAGAGCAGTGTGTAGCTCTAATGCTTGCACCACATTCTTAAAACCAAATGGCGGAGACTTTGAACACCTTTTGCAAACTCCATTGCGTCTTTCCCTTTATGTTAGCTTAGCCTTTGCCCCACACACGTCAATATGCCGCTCATAAAATTGCTGCAAACTCTGCAATCTGCCTGCATGGGGTGATTAGCAAGTAGACTTGGTCAACTGGTAATTTGATAGGTGAGAACTCCCTTTAGTAATAAAGTGCTGCAAAATCAACACTTTGGTGTGCGTATGCACATACAGACTCAGCATTAGTAACCCAGCAACGATATTCGAGCTGGCTTCGTGATCTTGCTCAGGCAGATGGTAAATTACACACACAAAATAGTGACTGAGCCAGAGTACAGTATACCCATATATGCCAAAAACTACGTACCAATGTTAGCAATTGCTTTGCAACATTCAAAAACTGGAACGTGCTATAAGGTATTCCAATTTGCAATTATATCAGAGAGAAAGAGAGAGCTCTAGGTGGTAAAAGAGGCGTGTGTGTGTGTATGCGTGCGTGCGTGTGGCAAAAGAATCGCTAACTCTGCACCCTATTAATTTTGCTCGTACGTCAACCCCGTGTTTAACTGTGTGCGTGCTTTGTGCATCCTTCTTGCAGGGCTGGATGAACGAGCTACTGTGTGACTACAGCATTGACGGCCACCACATCAACCAGACGTTCTCTGTCTACGTGCGACTGGAGGGCTACAACCTGCGACTGTCGCGCCCGAAGACGAACATCCCTCATCGCATGATGTTCGATGAACAGCGGCACGATCCGATATTCGTTCATCAGCGGCACTTCGATCTCACCGGCAGTAAGGTGCGGGGCTCGAATTTTGCAGTGGCACGTGCCGTCTCGGTCTCCCTGTTCTTACGTGTCGTGGTGCATCCGATAATTAAACGATGTCGATGCCGTGGCTGCCCTATACCTTGTGTGCTAGCGCTGTGGTGCCCCTCCAATAAATTCTGCATTGCAATTTGCATATATATGTTTTCCTCTTCCAACGTGAGTTCTGTTGTTGCTTCTCTTTTAAAAGTAATGTTTGCCCTGGTGTCAGTCTAATTTACCATGGCGCCCCACATTTTTTTTACTAAACCCAAGGCAATACTTTTCTTGCCCTAAAAACATAGAGATTGGACCCCTGAAGTGCGTGGCGCAACAGCTGGCGAGGTGGCATCGGTCGCATTGATTGCGGCGTCCGTGAGGTCATCGTCACCGCGCTGCACCCTGTCTTCGTGCTAACAGCCAGTAAATTAGCCGGCTAATTAATTGCATCACTTGTCACCTGTTAAATTTGCGCGCATCCTAACGAGTACTGCTGCGTTCGAGATATTGCACCCATACTGCCTCCGCTGCCTTGCTGCTCTTCCCTTCAGTGTCAGCCCAGTAATTGTCACTTGTGGACGCGGCATTAATCAATGAGCTGTTGGGGATTAGTAGTTGGTGAAATCAGCAGATCCTTCTCCCCCCTCCCCCCCGAGCCGAGCTGGCGATGCCTTCGTGTCCGTGATCCATGGCTTGATGTATTGATCGAGGTTCTAACTAGATCGCGAGTGTGAATTGAGGGCCTTCTATTGAGGGTGATCAAAAGCACGGTTAAACACTGTATTTGTTTTCCGTCGCTAGGTGTTTTTGCTTCCTCCCGGACTAGTGTCAAAACGTCTGTGGAGCAAGAAATACCCAATTTGCATTGCGCTAGCGAGGACAGGTAGCAAGAGAACTGTTAAACCGCCTATTGAAACCAACCTGGAAGAAGAACCTGAGCAATGTGCGTAAATGCCAGTGAAGATATAATTCATGGTCATCAATCTATGTTTAAAAAATGTTGCTTAATTGCCTTGTTTTTCTAAACGTTTACATCTACATGTCTGTGTTACATATGCAGCAAATCGTTATTGATATTTGCAGCAAATCGTTATTGATATTTGCAGCAAAATGTGTGCATAGCAAATATAATGGTTCGGTTTTGTAATATAGCCTCATGTCGCTGTAAAAAAGAAATTATTTTAGGGATGATCTCATAAAGCTGTAGAATTGATTTATTGAAGGCCTCTGTTGATCTTGCTTTTAAATTATGCATGATCACTCAGCTGCAAAGAAGCGGTATCGTTTCCACGCACGTGGTGGTGTTAAGTTGACGCTAAGCGAAATCGCTGATTTGATTTATGTAATTACAACGGCATGTCCTCGTGAAGAGGCTACATAAAATTAATTGAATTTGTGAGCATAAAGCCCTACAACCACCGTTTGCTGGCATGTGCATTACAAAATTAATTTAGTCAAGAAGAAGTTGAGTAAGTTGTATGCGAAATTTAATTCCCTTGCGTTCGTGCGTGTACATTCAGACTTACACTAAAGGTCACCTCTATGAAGGACAATTTAGGCATTTCCCTGGAGTGACGACCATTTTATACAAGTTTATACTACTGCATGTATATATATGTATATATATATATATATATATATATATATATATATATATATATATATTGCCGATGTGATGATGTAACAAATCTTCTTGTCACATTTGCTTATCAGCTCTGGGAGGTGAGGTGCCCAGGAGAGAGGAGTGTTCAGAGAGCATCCTCTATCTCTTTGCGCGAACCTGTCGTGAGAAGGAGGAGTGGTTTCGCAGATTCCAGATGACGATATTGTATGCAGATCTTGCTGCGTTGAGCAGCAAGGAGAGGCCAGTGTCTCGCACACCTTCCCTGTCATCCATCAGGTGAGATTTCTGCCCTGTACAACCACAATTGTCTTGCCAGTACACCTTGATCATGAGAGAAGATCAGAAATACATAGCAGTCGTATATACAAATTTAGTTTCGTCTAAAGCAAGCAGATTTGATCATTTATGGACAATTGAGGCATCCTCCTGGAGCAAACCATTGACAGGTAGCTCTAGCCATTTACTGGTGCGATAGCAGCATTTTAAAATTACTGCTTTGTAACCAAAAGCTGCAGAATCGACAACTTGGCATGCACACGTGGGAAACACACACACACTGGTTTAGATTGGCTGACCTAGTAACAGAACCCAAGGAGAGTTGTTATCTCACTCATGCTGATGGGCAAATTATAGTGGAACAACTGTTTAGCCACTTAACGAATGTTGTCGCCCCCCTCCCACATCAGTTCCTCTAGCTCAATGAAGGACGTCGCATCAGAGAGAAAGGAGCAGCAGCAGCAGCCACATGGGAGCTCAGACGTGGAGAAGCCATCTGAAATTGAGATGTCGTCAGTTGCACAGCGGATGGGCCACAGAAAGACGGCGAGCGACGGGGATGTGTCGCCCCTCTCCTCCCCTACGCACGAGCACGAGACGACGGCCGGGTCGTGGTTTGCCGAGGCGGAAAACCTGCTAGGTATGTATCGATCAACAGCCAGTTAGGGTATTTCTAATGTGGGAAACATGATAGGTAAATATTGGACAACAGCTGGAGAGGGTTTTTCTGAAGTGGAAAATTTGCTGGTTAATTATCGAGCAATGCCTGGGGAGCATTTTTCTGAAGTGGGAAATTGACTTTGGGTAATATCGGACTACGGCTGCGAAGTGCTTTTTGCAAATTGGAAAACTGTAAATACGGTACGCGTCTTTGCCGAAGCGAAAAATGTGGCAGGCGAATATTATAGGAAGATGCCTTACATTGTCACATCACTTTATCGTGGTGTGGCACCGAGACAAATGTACTGTAAACATCTCGATGTGTGTGGATCCCGCTAGATGGCACAGGTAGCAAGCCTGGTGAGGAAGTACCCGTGGAGCTATTGCACAGGCGATCGGAATCCGAGCCGAACTTTGCCAGCTTCGACGAGGAGAAATCGCCGCCTTCAGTCGCACGGCAGGAATTGGAAAAGGTACGCACGAACGTACTCGTAACGTGATGTTGGATTAGCGGCACTAATGCAGTTTGCAATACGGAACGTGCTCGGTGAGTTTTCTCTAGGCGTGGTGCATGTCTTCACGATTTCCCGTGATGAATAATCTCTTAAGGTCATTCACTCCTACAGTCTCTGATGCGGTGCTGTCTAACACTGCACTGTATACGTGCTGTGTGCGCTCGACAGTTGAAGAATGTAGATTTGAAAAGCAGCAACGTTATTTGACCATGGTTGTGTGCACATTTCAAGGGTGAGCTGTCAGAGACGGCCAGCTATCCACGGCTGGCAGACGCCAGTGAAGGTGGCACTCAGGGGCATAACGAGCGACGGGTCAAGAGCAGCCAGGTGGCGCCACAGTCGCCCGTGCGTAGCCGCGTGAGCGCCAACACTGCGCAGCAGCTTCAGTTCAACAACTACATGGCCAGACTGATCCCAAGTATGATTGCATGTATAGTAGGCTTGAAACGGTGGTCGCGAGAAAATGTAATGATCTATGTGCTTATACATACCAAAATTTTCTTAACTGCATCAATCAATCAGTGAGTGAGTGAGTGTGTGAGTGAGTGTGTGGCGATGAGTGGATGGGTTTGGGTGTGGAATTGGGTGAATTGCGTGAATTGTTGGCTGAGTGGGTGGGTGAGAGTGTGTGCTATAATCAGTATAATGGAATATATATGCACAGCATATGCACCATGCTGACATATGTATTGCTACTGGTGCTGAGTTACCAGCTTGTAAAATAGTAAGTACCTTTAGTAAAATAAACTGCTTATTGACCACCTAGCTTGCTGATGATGTAGGAAACTATAAAAAGTAATGCGAAGCTCTTCTCTTATCTACAAACTGTGCATATGTACTTTTTTCTGCACGTTGAAATGGTTTTCGCGGAAAATTCTGCAACTGTCCGTGAATTTTATTACGACCTTTCTGTTACTGTCCCTAATCTTTGTCAATTTTCTGTAAAATGTCTGTAATGCTCATTTTTTTATTGAAGTAACGTGGCCGACCCTGAATGCGATGACTGTACTAGAGTTTTTGTCGTTGTCGCTGACAGGTGACAAGCAGGCGGCGACTAACGCTGACTGCCAGGACTCGGTCGCATGGCTGAATGCGCTGCTGGGGAGACTCTTTTGGGACTTCCTCCGAGAGAATCTCTGGGCAGAGAAGGTTGCCGAGAAGATACAGAAGAAACTGAGCATGATAAAGGTATCTGTGGTGATGAGATGAATTTGGCTGGCCTGTCGTGTTTCTGTGGTGCTAACTCCATAGCTTTTTTTTAGCTCATCTGACAAAGTCAGATGTAGCTTGTAGAATCGCATGAATGTCCGTGCGTTCGTGCGTCAACAGTTGGGCACAAATCTTAACCGCTCGACGTACGCTCACGATATTTGGGACGTCGGGGGGGATTGTGAAAAGGACTCAGGATGACAAATTTAGGGGTCAATGGTCAAAGGTCAAGATGTGTAAACGGAGGGGGAATATTTCCCTCTCAACTTAAGGTATAAGAGGAAATACGAAATTGCGGCACAAATCTTAACGGCTCGACCTATGCTCTTAATATTCGGTGCCTAGTGTGATGGGCAGGAAACCCATCACCAGTGCGAAATTGGAGGTCACAGGTCAAAGGGCAGTGGAGGAAAGGTCAGATATCAGACATTTTCTGAGGACATGACCTAATGGACAGAGTGGAAAACTTTTTTGTTTCAGCGCTGACCTACCATTTTTATCACTTTATTGAAAGGACCATGAAATATGCTTTCTACTGACGTGCGAAGAGTACCGTATATGATCGCGTAATAACCGCGGGCGCCTATAAGCCGCACCTCAATTTGAATCGGGTAAGCAAGTATTGCGCCTAGTATATTTCCCCTCACGGTATGGCGCACTTATAAACCACAGAGCAAATACAGGGTTGAAATCTGAGGCAAAATTTGCGGTTATTATGCGAGTATATACGGTAAGTGTCTGATTACCTTTTGACTCTCAAGAGGAGAGTTAAAGGGATAGTTTACTCTAGGTTCTAGGGTTATTTTCAGTTAATTTAGGTTAAAATTACGCTACATAAAAAGTTTCATGGTTCAATCACCATTAGAAATGTTATTAAAAAATGTTTTAAAACTAACGACTACAGTTTGATTACAACGACGGTGGCGCCACTCAAAGCGCATGATCTGATAAGTTGCGCAAAACCACTTTTCAGCCAAGGGCTACAGACCGAGAGTACGTGTTTCTTATTTATTAATTTAAAAGCAAAAGGATTGTACTATCTTATAAACGACATATAGTTTCAGTTATTATGGATAAATTTGTCCTTAAATGAACATCGTTCAGTTAAAAAGCATTTAGGTATGAATATAATTGCACCTTTGTGATTAGCCCTCGGTCTGTAACGTGCAAACAAAATTGGCAAATACGCAACTTTTTCAGGGTGGCAGCACGGTCGGGGGTGTCATAGCGCCGTTCAAATTTCGTAGCGTTGATGTGTAATTAATTATAACAATCAAATTAGGTATCTGGTAACAAATATGTGTGGGTATAGACGATTTGTTATACAGTAAATACAGTTATATGCAGTAAAATCCTAAAGTCTACTATCCCTTTAAACATGGATTCCTGAACTGCCTCAATGATATCACAGTGTTGTCATATTCATGGCACATCCATAATCTAGAAACCCATGCAATAAGCCTGGATAGCCGAATGCGTACAGCACTATTTTTTCCAATTAATGCAAATATTTACATGATTTATTTACAACAATTTAATAACAACAAATTTTTTTTTTAAATAGGGTTAGGGTTAGGGTCACAATGCACCATAAAACAGGGAGTTTCAGGCACGCAATTTGTAACAACCAATGGGATTTGGGAGGTATGCAGAATGCAGAAGGTTGCTGAAATGATGTGTACGCAACTACGTATCTGCATATCTGCGCCTAACACAGGTGTCACTACGCACGACTTAAATGTTACGTTTATAACCGTAGCAACAGACCTCAGATGAGCCCAGACGCTCTGCGGCTCTTGTTATTTTGTGTGTTACTTGCTAAAGTTGGAGACTGTGAACACAATCTGCAAATGGTGGAACTAGTAGGAAATTGCATGGTTTAATCTGAATTGTAACATTACTGTCAAGATCAAATTGTCTGGATAAACATTGTGTACCAGTTAAGCTTTGTATAAATCTGAATCCTGTTTCTGTGAATTCCTGATGGAATCAGTTATTAAGATTTGATATTTCACACTACCAGGTGCCGTATTTCATAGACGAGTTGACCCTTACCGACATTGAGCTGGGTGTATCACTGCCTGTGATGCGCAGGTATGTGTGCCATTACCAGCCTCTGCGTGATTATATACATATAATTGTGCTTCAGTGATGTGTTGTAATTAGCCTGTATTCGGAAAATGAAGCGGACATGTTTATTGTTATTGGATATTATAGAGAGAAGACCAGTACTGATTGGTAATTAAATATTTTTTTCACAGACACATCGAAGAAAGGGATGAGTTATGTTGATATAACATGCATTGTATGGTTCTATATAGTCGAATGCCTTCTTGTTTCCAGGGCGTCGTTGCCATGGGTGGACGATAGAGGGCTCTGGGTTGACCTTGAGGTCGCCTACAGTGGTTCATTCAAGATGACGCTTTCGACCAAGGTCAACCTGATGAAACTGAAGAAGGATCCTGAGATGGCTGGTTCTGACAGCGATGAGACAGACAAAGCTCGACGCGACCTGTATGTAGTCTGCTGGTTCATATAGTGCATGGTCTCCATTGCTGACACTCTGCTATACAGCCCTATAAATCTATAACCTGGTCACGTTAGGTGGTGTATTGTTTTGTTTATCTTAAGTTAAGATGTCAACAGACTCATAGGTTTACTTGCTGAATAATTTGACTTGCTCATGTGTAGGTGTTTGGATGTGTTTATGAGTGTCTGGGTGTATGTATGAATATAACAGATGTGCAGGTAAGATTTTAGACAAAGCTGCTATTCTAAATATATGTAATATGGAGAGTTAATTTTCAGACATGCGTTTTACACCAAAATGAAACGGTAATACTTTTATTTTGGTTAAAATGCTGCTATATGGACTTGAAGATTGCACAATAAAACAAAGCGGTAAAACTGCATGTTATATCTGATAAGATTTGTCATATTATTGCTATTACAAGAAAATTGAAGATAGATATAATTCATATGCATGAAACACTCGACTTTACATAAATATGTAAACAGGTGCTGTTGATATATAATATATAAATACATCAAACAATATATATAATACATAGATCCTATATCTTAAATTAAACAATACTGCTGTTGCAGGTAATTATCTATTGTTTTTTGTGCTGTTAATTTAGTTTTTCCATTTTTAGTTCACCTTGACATCGTCAAGATGAGCTATTAATTGCCATGTCGTACGTCCGTCCGTCCGTTCGTCCGTCAACATTTGTTTACGGTCAACGATAACTTGAGAATCGTTTGACCCACATGTTTCAAATTGCATACAGTTGTTACTCCTATGGGAGAGATGTAAACGTCCTATTTTGGAGCATGCCAGTTAACCTACTTTTGAGCCACGCCCACTTTTTGGCAAAAATGGAAATGGCCATCTAGATTCATTCGATTTTGTTAAATTTACCTACCTATACCTACCTACCTACCTAATCATACCTAAGTGTAATATTGTGTTTTAGATTCTTCGTTACAGTAATTTGACTGGAAAATTTTATTGCTTTTATTTGCGCGATAATCGAAAACCAAAATGGCGATCATTTAGGCGTAGCGCCATCTCTCGCCCAGATTTCAGACTCAGATCTGAAACATTTATTTTCGCATCAAAAATTACGCATATATATAATAATTATCAATAGTATATAATGGGAGATATGCTATATAATGGTATATATGGTACTATATGGTGAGCTATAGTGTCATTGACACTTTCATTTGTTTGAAGGATAGTAGATGTATATCTAAAGTTAATTTCGTAAACGTATAGATGGTGTACACAGGTGTATTTATATACATTTTGCGATGTTTTCCGTAGGTCTGCAGTCACCGATAGCGATGTTGAAGATAGTGCGGAGTCATCGAGTGACGAGGAGAGCCAAGCCCCCGAGGATGCTGTTGTAAAGAACCTTGATGAGAAGTACGTCTCACTTCTTGTGATTCTTACAGTTTTTGGAGTCGACCTGTACGTCCCTCTGTCCTGATTGACAGACAGTTCTATCCAATCAGCATTGCTATAGGCTCATTATAAAAACACTCTTTAGTAGAGAAGTGCTGCACAGTTGACAATTTAGCGTGTGCTTCTGAAAAACATCTTAAAAGTGTCTGGCTTGACTAACTTCGCAGCAATATCAAAGGGAGTGTAGCTATCTCTTTCAGATATATAGGTCAACTTGTGAAATGCAGTGAAGTCTAGGAGTCCGAACATCATGTGTGTGTCGTGTGCGAATTAGCGGCCGGATGACTGATGTAGCGAGCTCACACAGCGCGGACACCCGTCGCGTCTGCTACACGTTGTCGTCAGGCGTCTGCTGTTCTTGTGTTTCAGCTCCCAGAACCCAATCATCATCGGCGGCGCGTCAGTGCAGAAGAAGTTTCTGCGCATGGTCGACAAGATCACGGCGAGCCGCTACTTCCAGCAGGCGACCGAGTACAAGTACATCAAGAAGGCGATGGAGAACGTGTCGAAGGTGCCGCTGCTGCTCACCGTCGAGGTGCACAGCCTCACAGGCACGATGGCCCTCAACGTTCCTCCTCCGCCCACCGACCGGCTGTGGTGAGTCTCAGCGACCGTACGTGCACGCGGGTGTACGCTCGCACATGCATGCACGCATAAACGCATGCACACACTCACGCGTTGCGAGTTCTTGTTTGTATGTGGGAAATTTTGCGTGCACTACAGCACTGTTCGTTTTAGCCCCCTGTCACACACAGGTTGTGGGCTCGTATTCACTCATGCATACCTAGATGTGTGGTTGTACTGGATGTTATAAATAAATTGGCTGTTTGGACAGGATGGGATTCCGAAACAATCCACTTATCTCCATTTCTGCACGTCCCAAGCTCGGAGCCCGGCTAGTGAATATTGAGTACGTCACTGACTGGATAGAGAAAAAACTAGTCTTGGAACTGCAGGTAACCATTTTCGTCACTTAAATATAGTTTTATTAATTAATCATTGAATAATTTCAGTACAATAATCTATTATAATTTGTTAGTTTTTGCAACATTTATTTTTTCCACTCAAAATTTTGTACTGAAAACAAAACTAGAAAAGCTTTGCCAGTGTTGTAAATCCAATCGCTAAAGAAAGTTTTCCTTCTATTACTAAAACTCCCCACCACACAGCTAGCTAGCCATCCACAAGATAACGTAAAGTCTACTTTATTTCTTTATAGAGGGTATTAGTGATGCCCAACATGGATGATCTAGAAATACCAATCATGCAAGGCAACGTGAACGTGCCGAGGCGGCCAGATCTGTGACCTTCAACTTTGACCCCCAGTAGAGCTGTGTGAGCCTTGTACGTGGGTATTCTGCTAGACCGTTTCGATCGCAGCTGCTATTCGCTTGCAGGTTGCGAGCGTGTGCACTACACGATTACTCATGTGATTTGCTATCATGAGCAGGTGCTATGGTATGGCCACAGATGCTACGTAGTAGCTAAAAATAATTAATAATTTGCACGGGTGGTGACTGTCGCGGTAGAAGTCGGAAGCGTGAGAGGAGTTCTCGATACATTTGAGTATGTGCCACTGATGATAGAACCAAATCTGGGATGATTAACGTTTGTAAGCATTTGCTGTAGCTTCAATTTGTTTTGGTACATTCCACCCAGATGCTAAAGAATAATTACTTTTGTCATGTAATTGTTGAATGGCTGAATGGCCAGTGCGAGTCTGCTTTGCTTAACGAAATCTTATTGGTTTTGAAAGTGTTCCCCCCCTATGCTTGCTGTTTTGAATGGTTGTGGCAAGGGGTGAAGCTCAGTAAAACAGGTTACCAAGATTGTCATTAATGTGCAGTTCTATTTTTTAGTTCTTCCCATGTTTCGGTGCTATATTTTGTTTTATATTTTTAGCTCATCTGACATAGTCAGATGCAGCTTGTAGAATCGCATGAGCGTGCGTCCGTGCGTCCGTCCACAGTTGGGCACAAATCTTAACTGCTTGACGTACGGTCACGATATTCGGGACGTCGGGGTGGGGGTGGGGTGGGGGTAAGATCGTCAAAACGAGTTGAGATGTCGAAGCTGGGGGGTCAAAGGTCAAAGGTCAAGAGGTGTAAAAGAAGGGGGAACATTCCCTCCTTAACTTAAGGTATAGGGAGGGAATGCAGAATTGCGGCACAAATCTAAACGGCTCGACCTAGGCTCGTGATCGCGCGCTGTTAGCGTCATGGTAGGAAAGGCCATCACTGTGCCGAATTGGAGGTTACAGGTCAAAGGTGAATGGGGCATAGGGCAGATTTTAGACATTTTCTGGGACATGGTCTGGCGGAGAGCGATTGAAACACTTTTTTGTTTCAGCGGTGACTAGCATTTTTATGGCTTTATTGAAAGTACTACATGAAATGTTACTTCTGCTGACATGCGAAGAGTAAGTGTCGGAACCTTTTGACCTCAAGAGGATGGTTAAACATGGATTTGTTGACTGTTAACAAAGGACTGAACTGCGTTTGCTATTGTGGATGTGAGGCTACAGTTGCACAGTTCAATTGCAAAGGCAAATGTTTTGTTGAACAAGGTTTACGCTCCTTAAATCATATTTTTTTTATTTCTAAAGCAGTCTGTATTAGCACTCTGAGTAGCACCTTGTATTAGCACACTGTAATGAACCCTGAATGCTCGCGTGGGTAGGCAAAAAACGGTGGGGGCAGCCCATTACGCATTGCATGGGGATGTACTTGGCACTATTCTAATCATTAATTATTGCCTGGCAACCTGCAATGCAGATGTGTTAACTCACAGTGAGCGAATTCTCGCCTGCCTGAATATACTTGGATTTCAGCAACTCAATGGGGTGTGGTTATCACGCCAGAAGGGTGATGACATCTTTGATTATTGATGACACTTGCACGCGCCATCTTGCTGCAACTGCTTTTGCTATTAGGCCCCTCCACCCGCCCCCCTCCCCACTCTCCCCCACCACCACCACTACGCTCGCGCTCGCGGCATATTCATGATAACATGTTAATATAGCGAAGTCATTAAAGTGTACACAGCTGTATCTTTATTACTGTACTACCGTATAGCAAAGCCGGTATTATGTATCCTAGATATATGCTCTGAGCGCGAACGCGATGATGGGAGGTGCTCTTCATTCGTTTGCCAGTGAGTTTAGCATCAGAACACCTGCCGTCAGGGTGAGCGCTGTCGCTCTGCGGCACTTGTTTAGTCTCGCTGTGTTTCGGCATCCGTGCTCCGCGAACGCTGAATCCTTGCGTACGAGAAAAATAGCGTATAATTTTGTATTAGTTGTCGTGGCCAATGTACTGTTCCATTTAGAGCTTCATCTAACCTTTGTCTCACATGGATCCATGATTCTTTATACATATATAAGGAGGGAAGGATATGTGGTCTCACATACAAGGAGGTAACTGGATGCGAGAATATTTTTGTTGGGTGGGTATATACTCTCGTCCAGCGCAAATGCGAACACTATTTTTAGAGTGTAGTTGGAATGTGTCTGCCCATTCGTGTCGTAATTCCAGCTTTTGTAATGAATGATGTGATTGTAGAGCTTGTCTATGTTTGGTAAAGCGCTTAGTCAGTTATTGTATAACTAACTGATTTGTCTCATGCGTGTGTAGGAAAGAGCAGTACGGTACTAAAACAGCTATTTTATATATTATTGAAAATTAAAACAAGTGCAAGTGATGTAATCCGGCAGCTGACAGAAGGAGCATATAATAAACAAACCGGGAACAACTGTGAATCATTATTTAAATGTAGGACTAAATAAGTTAATATGAGCCTATGTCATGTGAAAGAAGATGATTATTGTTCATATAGTGAAGTGTTTACGCAGTGTGCCAATGTGATGTCATTGTTCATACTTAGCTGTGTTTTTATAGTGATTTTGGTTTCCAATCACTCACTGGCTGCACCGTCTGAAACAACAGTTCTCCCTTCCCACCTCAGGCGAATGCCTCTTGCGGTTTTTGCACAATGTATAAGAAACGTGCAGACAAAATTCAAGACTGGTGTTGCATTATCTAGAAAATTCATTTTACGTTTTAGTGCAGTTTCTATTCCGGCGTCTACGGTCTAGTCAATAAGATTATTAAGAAACCAAATTGGAAGCGATCTGTGATTTGTTGTTGCGTATATATTCGCTATTTGTTTCCCCGTTTCCCTGAGTCTATGAACAGCATTATTTGCTGGTGAAATCGGCCGGACACACTTGGGCCGGACACACTAAGCGATTAAATCGGGCGATTAAATTGGACGACTAAATTGCCGGTGAAATCGCCTAATGTGTCCACTCAATCGCCGCCGATTTAGTCACCCGATTTAATCGCATAGATAAAAACGTTTTGATATTATCGGGCGATTTAGTCGCCCGATTTAGTTGCCCGATTTAATCGCCTAGTGTGTCCGGGGCCGGCGATAAAATCGCCCGATTGTACAATTCATCAGCCAATCAGAGTTGTTCAATGATACTGACGTAATAGCGATGTTTCATGTTTAGTATGTCATGTCATGTAATAGCGATGCACGCACGCACGCACACACTTGTACGTGCACACGCTCGCACACACGCACGCACGCACGTGTACGTGCACACGCACGCACGCACGCACGAACGCACGCACGTGTACGTACACACGCACGCACGCACGTGTACGTGCACACGCACGCACGCACGCATGCACAATCACGCACGCACGTGTACGTGC
>NW_014577247.1:170674-172253 GCF_000485595.1 Priapulus caudatus
GTGTCCACTCGACTCGCGCAATAGAATCGGGCGATTTAGTCGTCCGATTTAATCGCCTAGTGTGTCCACTCGACTCGCGCAATAGAATCGGGCGATTTAGTCGTCCGATTTAATCGCCTAGTGTGTCCACTCGACTCGCGCAATAGAATCGGGCGATTTAGTCGCCCGATTTAATCGCCTAGTGTGTCCACTCGACTCGCGCAATAGAATCGGGCGATTTAGTCACCCGATTTAATTGCCTAGTGTGTCCTGGCCTATACGTGTGTGTATCACAAAGATTGCATATATAGTTGATTACTGCTTGGGACAAAGAATATTTAGTATATATATATATTTAGTGTAAGTGTGTGATTGCAATGATAAGCATCCATATAATCCGTGTATGTGTGCGACAATCGTTTTTTTACACTGCTGTGACCAAAAAGTAATATTGAGTTCGACGTAGAAAATGCAACAAGTATATGCCATTGTGTTATAGCTGTCATCAGTGCTTCCGCTTATTGGGTGCATACCTTTATTATATCAGCATATATATATAGAGAGAGAGAGATATATTCGCATACATTGCAGTAGTGGCTGTTGAGTACGTATTGTCTGAATGTTTAGTTATGTGCTTATCAGTGACATTGCTTATAATAGGAGTGGGTGGCGTCTGCATGCGTGCGTGCGTGCGTGCGTGCGTGCGTGCATGTGTCCGTGTGCAGTTGAGGCTATTACAGTGTTCAAATAGGAGAACCTTAGCTGTTGGCAGGATATAGGTGCTTGGTATTTTTCAACAGTTCTGATGCTGTTTCGAAATGTTATTTTGCTGATGGGTCTGTATACTGTGAACGGGCTAGCTACCTAAAGTGCTAGCACCAAATATTTGGTAAGGTCTGCAATGTGTTTGTACCAACGTCACTATTAGTCGACTCAATATTGACATGTGCACTTGAAAATGCAGATGCAGTGAAATACCATACATAATGACTGTAACCAAGGCTCACAGTTGGAGGCACTGTGACTTGTAATTACAGATATAGGGTACGATGACCATCCATAGATGCTACCCTTCTATGAGCGCAAGGAAATCAACAGTATTAAGTAAACGTTCGTTAAAAAAACTTGATGTTATTGGAAATTAATTGATGTTAGTGGATTCATGTTTGAAATATAGATCACATTTCTTTATGCTGGGGTATTTTTGGTGGCAATAAAAATACGATGTACTGTAATAATAACCAGCATGTTATCACTGATTGGTAGATTTAGATTTAGATTTTTTTAGATTTATTTATTTCGATAATTATTAAAGCATACATTACATCGATAACAGCATAAATAAACAAAATGCAGCTAGAAAACTAGAAATGAGCAGTTGTCGCCAACTACATGTATCCCCCGTGATCTAGTATGAATAGAATATCTCTGTAAGGACGTAGAAGGCAGGTAAAGTTAAAAAAGTCACAAAGACAAAGGTTTGTTAGACAACTGGTGTGCCTCAGATGTGCAAGTATATGGAATCTGGATGAGACGGGATACTAGAGAAGCGTTGCCGAAAGGAGATGTTGATCCCAATTGCGCTGAAGCGCAGATCTTT
>NW_014577247.1:172904-195078 GCF_000485595.1 Priapulus caudatus
GTAGAGCGTTCACAAGGAAATCTCTACGGCGGCGGCGGCGGCGCGACGATGCCAAACCCATAGTATCCCCACGAACTTCGTTCGGGGGATACAATTATCGAGGATGAAAACACAAAAAAGCGTGGCTAACACACTTATTTCCATTGTGGTCCAACATAACATTGTACATACTATACTATAAACTATAGCAAATATATACCCACGTATACTCTTGGTATAGATGTATCGATCACAGCAGAGCCACAGTTATTGCTGTTACACTGCACTATCCATGTTACTGCACAGAATTCATGGATACACACAGACCAACTTGTGATCTTCACAGATTCAAACAAAGATGCAATATCTTCATAAATTTATTATAAAATAACTAATGACATAATGGTGCCTAATCGTATAAAGCATAGGCAATAAATAAAACAACAAATCGCAAAGTGAAAATCACTATGTCATCCATATGCAGCGAACAATACTTAGTCAAAGGTACCAGGGCGCCCAAAAGCAGGGCGCTGAATAAAAGACATCTATTACATATTATCATGAAGATGTATGTATCCTATATCAACAATGTTACAATATTACATACGTTCGTGATATTATCCAAAACAGGTAAAATGCTGTCACTGTGGAATAATCACTTCTCGGTGAGAAAAGGGAATGTCATGATTACATTACACACTTGCAAATCCAACCAACAAGCTTGCATTCTGTGAAAAATTGCTACAAAATCTACTTTAGATACAAAGTTGGAGTTGTACACTACAGATAAATACAGTATAAGTTTCATTATCATAAACTGCTCGGGCATCTCTGTCGTAATGAACCTGGAGCATTTCAGATAATGTATAAACATTATAAACATGCATAGCACAAAAATGTCACCTCATATCACACTGAATGAATTTGCCACTCAATCATATCCTGGTAAACAGCATTTAGCAAGTTAGCATCTAAATTATGTTTGCCACATTTTATGCACCAAGTAAACATGTTCGGCCAGAAAGTTATTACATATAATTATTCGTGAAATAAATTTCTGCAAAAAAATGCTGTATGATAAAATCATCACGTGCCATGATGATTTAGGAGATTCTTGACGTAGACAATTTAACTGCAGCTGCATTTAAGGGGACAAGATGTGGTGTTTTAGGTACTGCCAGGAAGTTTGCTTGGCCAAGAAGACTGCCTACCGATGCTTGTCGCAGGCTGTTTCGGCGGTCAGCTTACAGCACATTGCTATAATATACAGCGGTTTTCCAGCAAAGATACATATTATATATGTATCACGATTCTGCCCCAGAAATTTAAGAAGGCATGTCGGGCAGTGGGCAATCTATCACCAATAGCCAATTGCAGTTAATTACACGTCTTAAAGAAAAGATTTCAAAATCATTGCTTAAAAATGCAAAATCTGGAAGAAATATAGTAAAATATAGTCTCACCTAATAGCAGACGTGATACTGATTACACCAACTTAAAAAACACTACGAATTTATGCTCTTATAACATAGAAAATTGGAATTGAACACATAAACCATGGCATTTGATTATAGTGACAATTAATTTGCAAATGGTGCATTCAAAGCTAGTGCATACATAGTATACCTAACTCAAACAAAACGGCATCTGATTCTGTGTAGTAAACTCGGTGCAATTTAAAACATTACTAGTCGATCCCTAGCCGGTATCTCGAGCTATCACGATATAGTCCGAGATTCACAAGAAATTGGCAGCTGAAATCAAAACGAGTAATCAAAATTCGAATCCTACATATTTTGGTGGACATTGCTAACTACCAAGGTTCTAAGACATGTTAGTGTTACTCTAGACAGCTGCTATTACTCAAGCAATGATGGTAAGTATCGTGAAAGTGGGGAAAACACGAGACCGGTCGGAAATAATTTCTGAAATCCAAGTGCCCTCAATACAAGGGTACACTTGATCAGGTCTGACACATATACATCAAGCTGTAGAACATGGCATGACTGTGTTAGGATTATCAAAAGTAAACACTGCTGGAAATAAAGGCATGTTGATTAGGAAATTAAGGCACGTCAGAGGAATTATGGGATGTCGCAATGTAGCTCCGACTTTGAAAGCATGTCAGAGCAAAAATGCATTAAAGGCCTAGGGAGAACCAACCCTACATTTATAATGATTTTGAACATCTGGTCCACTGGAAATTACATTTACTTATAGCACCTATTATTGCTACACCCTGTTCCTTGAATCATACTTTTACTTGCACACATGAAATAATGTGAATCACAATAAATTTAGTTGCCACACAGATATTTTGGTCATTTTATATTATTTCTTTTAATAGAATTACTAATTTTACTAATTAAATCTATAGATCTATTGTGTGATGATGGCCTTAATATTGCATTACATTAACACATTTTTGAGGTATTATTTGGCTATTACCAAGATTAAAATAAATAATTTAACAACGAATAAGTCACATGTAGTATGATCAAACATACTAAAGTGCCTCCTCTTACCGCCTCCCGTTACATTACAGTGCTAACAGACTACATCACGTTGTGAAAGCCACCTTGTGCATATGCAAGCAGGCAGTCAAGCTCCATAAATTCATGCGGGACTTAATCCCAGGTGTTTGATACTCTGACTAGGAGACAATCCCAAACTCATGCATAGCATCTATGGGAGGTCCAGCAGGTTACTAGCTTCATACATCTCCTGTGTGACGTCATACACCGGCTGCGCCGCCTGCACAATCTTCTGGAGTGACCCCTGCATCAATGAGTGGTCTAACTGGTGGCCATTGTTCTCAGCGACAATCTTAGCGAGACCGTGAACGTTCGGCAGCGCGTACATCGCGAGGCCGACCGCTTGGCGGACCAACCACGGATGGTAGTGCCGCAGCGTCGTGTCGTACGCTTTGTGCCCGATGGATGAGACGTGATCGTCGAGCGCCGCTGCCGACAGCTTGTCGAGGAACTCGATGATAAACTTGAGCGCCCTGTGCAGCCGCAGCAGCGTCCGGCAGCCCGAGGCGAGCTTGTGGCGATCGTGAACGACCGTGATGCTGTTTGACACCTCATAGTCGACCATGTCGCGAATGGAGGAGTAGTGGGTGCCGACGTCCGACTGCAGGTGACCGGTCAGTATCGTGCACTTCTCGTGGATGTCCGATGCGACGAATGTGAACACTCTGCCCATGTGATGGAAGAATCTGCGAAAGTATTTAATGTAGTTTATAATAGGTTATAATAATACTTGATATTAAGTTTCATTTCACTGCAAGTAGAGTGAGTGAAAATAATTTCTGTGGCTGAAAAAAAACCTTCTTTTAGCAACTGTTATAGAAGATAATGGCAATTGTGTGGGTTACTACTTTATCGTGGAAGACAAGACTGGTTAATTGCTCCTAAGTTTGGCAGTAAAACCAACGTTGGTTAAAATGAAAACAATCATTATTATTAAAATTAAACAGCCTCACACTGCCACTGGTGCGAACCCAGCAGAAGCTAAGACTAAGTAACACTGTTACAAAACCATCTGTTACAAAACCATGCAAAGGGCTGTATCCGCATTATATTAATGGTGCAGACTATGTACAGTCAATATAAAAGGTAATATCGGAAAAGCGTTCAGTTGAGATTCTTTCCGAGCATGATGAATAGGATTAGGAAGCCACTTGCCGGTGTCGCGCAAAATTCCTGACGTGTGCGAAATACATGATATAGGATGCGTATGTGCATGCGTGCCGACCCGACCAATCACAGCTCGTCTTTGTGTTACGATAAGTTGTGTACACTTGGACGAACACAAACTGTGTTGTAATGTTTATATAAGTAGAGTTTAGTGTTGATAGGTAGAGATTGTAGTTGATATTCTAATTGATCAAAAACGACACGGAGCGTCGTTGAAGAAAGCGGTCACAGTTCACACGACGTTTGATCGATCAGTTCTTGGACATGCCTCTATGGTATGTGAGCTGCCTGCTATGCGAGCTGCGAACTGAGAAAAAAATACAATGCGTCCAAGCGAACAATCAAGCAAACAATGTGAATTAAACAATCAAACTCTGGCATACGGTACGCATTCTTACCTATTAGTATTAACTATGGTATATCATGTGGACATGTATTTCGCAAGTAAGGAATTTCGCGCTAGGCACCGGAAACGACTTACCGCCGGTAACAACTTGTTAGCAGCGACAGCCAGGGGCGTCACAGCCATAGGGCTGCCGTAGCAAAATGCTACGGGCCCCCGCCTAAAGCCGTAAAGGGGTCCCAAACTTTCAAAATAGCCTCAGAATGCTGGAAATAGCATTTTAGAGCGTCTAGATTTCAAAATTTTCTGGGGACCACCCAGACCCCTCTTTCCCACTTTCTACCTCCGGCACTCGTCCCCACAGGCACTTGAAACGTCTCAATAAAAAAAATTTATGGTAAATAAACACGAAATGTACCAAAGTCTTAATGTTTCTCTACTCGATTTCGCCTATAATCAAGCCGGTCAAATGCTCATCTGCAACACACAAGTACATTGCACGCCTGCCCTGTGCTGCGTGCACAAACAACATGAATAGGAGAGCAGGTAGGAAAGCGTGATCGCGAAATTCGCTCGAAGCTCGCTTAATTTCACACGATCACAGAACGAAAACACATCCAACAGCTCCCATCTTGGTATCTATGTGTACATAAATGTTCACTTGTTCGAATTATAACTCTGGCCTTCAAATCGATCAAAAGTAGCGCCGTTAGGGATTTTCGGATGATACGTCCTCTTTACATTTTCACGGAGAGAAAATTTCCTGCAGGATTTTACGAGATATCTCTGGCGGGAGTAGATAAGAACAAAGTCAAAGGCCAGAGTTATAATTCGAACAAGTAAACATTTATGTACACATAGATACCAAGATGGGAGCTGTTGGATGTGTTTTCGTTCTGTGATCGTGTGAAATGAAGCGAGCGTCGAGCGAATTTCGCGATCACGCTTTCCTACCTGCTCTCCTATTCATGTTGTTTGTGCACGCAGCACAGGGCGGGCGTGCAATGTACTTGTGTGTTGCAGATGAGCCTTTGACCGGCATTTACAGGCGATTTACCGCCGATTATAGGCGAAATCGAGTAGAGAAACATTAAGACTTTGGTACATTTCGTGTTTAGTTACCATTAATTTTTTTATTGAGACGTTCCAAGTGCCTGTGCCTGTGCTCGTGCCGTGCGCCGCATCAAAAAATATTCATGTTTAGGTCCCCAATTTCATTTTTTCTTACAGGACCCCCAATCAATGTCAATGAATCATGTTGTGACGCCACTGCCACTGGCGACAGCGTGCTTTTCTACAAAGTAAAGTTAATTATGAGGCTAACTTACTTGTTTAATTCTTCAAATGCACTAATATATAGACTCATGTCTACTTTCTTATCAATATCTTCTATACAACGCGCGAAATTCTCCGCAATTGTATCCAAATTAAATGTATCATGGTGATTGTTAGCTATGGAGGACGCCATTTTTGAATGACTATTGGTTTTACGTATCTTACGGAGGTCTATATATACCACTGATCTCTATAATATATTATTATAGAGATCAGTGATATATACAGCCAACACATCGTACTGATAAACTAATAATGCAGATTATTTTTTTTTATACATAAATTGATATTTATTTGGTAAATATTGTACATTCTAGTTCCTTGTAATTATTGATAGTAAATTATGGACGCTTGCTCAGTATCCCGGTTTTTGTACTAGTTTATAAGTAGACTGGAACCTGTCCCTTCTCTCAAGCTCTATATAGGAAGCTTGTGAGAAGGAACAAGTACCAGTCTAGTTCACAAGCAGACCACAAACCGCAGGTGGCGGGAAGTTATATTCGTGTTTACCTCGCTGGTTACTGTTTAACTAATTTAGGCATACAATAGTAACTTACTAACTACTACTAATCTTGGTATGTCAAATTCATATGTGTATGATCCAGTGCGTGCCTGTAGAGTATATGTATGACTTGCACATGAGCTATATTATAATGACTGACATTGACAATTTCAAAGAGCGCGCGTGTAGCCTACACGACAGACTCAGTACAGAGTACAGGGGGAATCCCTGAAGCATGCGCGTGTGTGCGTAATTCACTGATTTCGTACCTATTTATGCGCGTGTACTTACATAATAAATACATATGCATGTATACATGCGTGATTGGGCGTGCGAATATATTTGTGTATGCGTAGGCCTATACATGTGAGCGCTCGTATGTACGTGACCACTGAACGAACTGACCATGATGTGACTCGCGATCACCCCGTGACGTGTAGATGCGTGCGTGCATGCGTACGTGCGTGCGTGCGTGCATGCATACGTGCGTGCGCGCGTGCGTGCGACGGTGCGTGCCAGCGTACCTATTTATGCGCGTGTACTTACATATATGCATGTATACATGCGTGATTAGGCGGGCGAATATAATTGTGTATGCGTATACATGTGCGCGCTCGTATGTACATGTGACTCGCGATCACGCCGTGACGTGTAGATGCGTGCGTGCGTGCGTGCCTGCGTGCGCGTGTGTGTACGTTTGTGTACGTGCCTACATGTGTGTGTATGCGTACCTGCGCGCGTGTATATACGTTTTGCATATGTCATGTTGAAGTTGTTCTCTGGCATACATGTGATTTGGCATGATATGCGTTTGGCTTTTGCCACAATTGTATTACAATTCCTTAGTTAATGACAGCTTTGTTGGATAACATTGTTAAATTTGTGAGCAGTTTTAATTCACCACATCAAGTAATGACAAGTATAAAACTTGCTAAAAATATGTAAATCCGGAGATGAGTTTGGCAAATACATTACAGTAATTAAATTTCAAACAAATTCAAATTTAATGCCAAAGACATTTATTGATACTTTGCAACTTTACATAAAGATTACTATACTATCGTATACAATAAAAATAAGCTGCAAAAATAAAGTTGCAATAAAAACAAAAGTTGTAATAAAAATAAGCTGCAAAAATAAAGTTGCTTTAATTAAGCAATTAAAGGGCGAGTGGACAATTATATAGAAAAGAGATTACCTATATTCTACATATTTTTGGGTGGACTACACAGTTTCCAAAGTAAAATTAGTACACTTAAAATATCTATCTAATTTCCTCTTTGTAGGTCAGGTTACCTAGTTCTGATGGACCAAGTTCTAGTCATAGGTTCAGGTGGTAGAGAGCATGTTTTGGCATGGTCACTTTGCCAATCCTCTCAGGTGGGTAAAGTGTATATTAGCCCAGGCAATGCAGGATCCAGCCAGCTGGATAAGGTTTGCACTGTAGGTGAGTGTTGCCTAAATTTTCAAACCTTAATTGTGCCACTTCACTACCTAATCATTCTCACTCTGTGATTCTCACTCTTGAGGTTAGAGCATATATAGGCAATTGTAAAATATTGTTATGAAGTATACATACGTACACGTGCATGTAAACATTGCAGATCTTAGTTATTCTTTTCTAAAGACTATCCAATATGGCTTCATTTAGTGATAGCATTTCCTGTTTTGAACACATTGCTTTCAGACTTGAACCTAGATGCCCATGAGCAGTTGGCAGATTGGTGTGTAAAGCAAGGCATTGACATGGTGGTAGTTGGCCCAGAGGATCCTCTTGCAAAAGGTCTGGCTGACAGCCTAACTCAGGTACATTTATACAGGTGCAATGATGTCTCCATGACCTGCTGGTTACACGTTGATTAGTTACCTAGTTATTACATATAGTATTACATTCTTATTACATGTTGGTTAGATCGATTATTGGCAGATATTGGGTACAGGTTCACTACGTGGTGGTTACATGCTGGTTGTGAGCATCAGAGATAATGAATAATGAATTTAATATATACGAGATTGTATGAGATGTGTTTCTTTTCCTTACAGAGAGGCATCACTTGCTTTGGGCCATCTTCAAAAGCGGCTCGGATTGAGGCTAGCAAAGAATTTGCTAAATTGTTCATGGATGAGTTTTCTATTCCAACAGCAAGATGGAAGGCATTTACTGATGTCTCTGCTGCCATTGAGCATATAAATAGGTAATACCATCAATATGCACACTATTAAGTGACTTAATAGCAGTCTATATCTAATATACCTATCCGTGTGGGTGAGTTAACCACTCACCCTCTTACATATGGTTACTTGAATGTTTGAACTAGATCAGTGTATATCTGTTTTTCATATGTGCATGCCAAATTGTGGACTTTGCAGCACTTCAATACCAAGCCTTGTCTTTTAGAACGTCCTATTACAAAAATGATTGGCTATATTTGCATATCAATCATGCCAGGTGGTCAAGTCACTTCTCTCCCCACATCCAGTTCCAACATCCGAATTTGCCAACTGCCTTAACTGACAATCGGCAGTCAGTATTTCGAAGGTTAATCTGTGGATGGTAGCCAGTGTAAGCATGGTAGTATGAGAGACTACCTGAGTGAGCATGTCTGTTGCTTTCTAATCCTTATCGTTGCATTCCTTTCTCATTTACCCTATTCCTGACCTATGCATTGAAATTCTATTGCTTTAGAATATTTGCTCTCTCGATTAGTGATGGCACTAATTGGTTTTGTGTCGGTCATGGTGAATAAAATAGCCAGTTATGTATACAATAAAATATAGTCTCAAGTTATAGAATCAATGTGAGGTCTGTTACTATTCTTGCAGCGTGCCATACCCAGCTCTCGTGGTGAAGGCTAGTGGATTAGCTGCAGGTAAAGGGGTGATAATTACCAATAATAGGGAGGCGGCTTGCTGCGCTGTGAGAGCAATGCTTGAGGAAAGGACCTTTGGAAGTGCTGGTGACGTGAGTACACGTTCTGCAGCACTAACTCCTCAGAAATTGCTATTCGATGTCTGTAAACACAGGGTTTATAAAAAAGAATGGAAAATTACATTAGTGTATCGATTACTATTGTTATTATAGGTAATTATGAAGGAAATTACTTGAGATTTCTTATATGGTTTAGGACGTTTTTCCTTCTTTCCTTATAAACGAAAGAGGGAAAACTGCATGCGCTGCATGTATACATGCATATGTGTATACACAAGACAACAAGACAAGTAGTAGTTGTAACAACAATACTAACAACAACAACAACAACAATAGCAATTATATATGTTCTATGAGTGGTGTAGGAAACGCTAGCACGTTTCGCTGCTAGGTTGTGATAGTGTGTATTCGCAAGGCAACTAGAAAAGTAACAGTTGTAATAATAATATTAATAGCAACGAGATTAATAACGAAAGTCGATGTGAGTTGTTGGGAGAGAGGTTAGCATGTTTCGCTTGCAGGTTGTTGTGATCGAGGAGTTGCTTGAAGGACCCGAGGTTTCCTGCCTCACATTCTCCGACGGCACAAACGTCGCGATGATGCCACCTGCCCAGGACCACAAGCGTCTCCTAGATGGTGACAGAGGACTGAACACTGGTGGCATGGGAGCTTACTGCCCCTGCCCATTGGTAGGTAGATCAGTGGATGGGATAGTTAATTCTTATTTCCCCTGCCCCTTGGTAGGTAGATCAGTGGGTGGGATAGGTTCTTATTGCCCCTGCCCCTTGGTAGGTAGGTCAGTGGATGGGATAGGTGCTTATTGCCCCTGCCCCTTGGTAGGTAGGTCAGTGGATGGGATAGGTGCTTATTGCCCCTGCCCCTTGGTAGGTAGAACAGTGGACGGCTTGGGGTACTGCCCCTGCTCCCTGGTAGGTAGAGCAGTGGATGGGATAGGTGCTTACTCCTCCTGCCCCTTGGTAGTTAGATTAGCAGATTCGAATCATAGAGATTTCCACGTCTGGGCTCTTTTTTCCGACCGTACTCATTGAGGGTGCTCACGTGTCTAGTGTCACGTGCCTGTTGTCACTGCTTCAAGTTAATATATATACCTATTTGCCAGAGCAATCTATAACACCCCTCTTAGATATTGCTGCTAGCTCGATCAAGCTATACCTTAATTTATGTGCGTTTTTCACGCATGTATGCTAAATTGTCAACTTTGTGGTCACTTCATTGTTATGCAGCCTTTTACAACACAAATATCGCAACTTTCCCGTTGATCACTCCCAGCATAGAGGTCAACTCCATCGTCTTACATTCTCACGTCTTCACAGAGCACAACCCGAGCGATTTTTGCTGGTGCGTTGCAGATTTCTGATCGTGAGCTGGAGTACGTGCGGACGCAGGTCATACAGCGAGCCATCGATGGGATGAGGTCGCGGGGTCACCCGTACGTCGGCGTGCTCTACGCCGGCATCATGCTCACGGCGTACGGACCCAGAGTGCTCGAGTTCAACTGCCGATTCGGCGATCCAGAGACACAGGTGGGTCGTGTAGTGAGCAGTTGCGTCTTGCACGCACTCGTGGACCCGGGGCTTCCTGCTTCAAATGTTACATCAGTGGCGTAGTTAGGGTGGTCCAAAGGGGGCCATGGCCCCCCTGTTGATCCGAAAGTTTTAAAAAAAAAGAAAAAAAGAATTGTTCTACTAAAAAGAGAATTGTCGTTGTCAGAATGAAGGCTGTACATGTACTCAAAAGTGCCTCAAATACCATCTCCTGCGATCTACATTTTCAACATTTTCTGGGGGAGGACTCCCTCCTCTCCCCTCCTTGGAATCCTGGATCTGCCACTGAACAGTTACATATCTTGGGAGCAGAGAACAACGAACAAAAATGTCCCCTTTTTGCATGCTGCCCAAAACAAAGATTGCAGAGCTGAGAGGTGGGGGAGCATAGGGTGTGGAGAGGGAAGTGGAGCAACCATTAAAATAATAAGTCATCCACTATTTTGCGCAGTTCGCTGTTCCCTCCCCCCCTGTTAAAAAATCCTGGCTACGCCACTGCGTCACATGGGTTTAATCCTACCATTGAAAATAATTTTTGTTCTCCAACCAGATGCACGGTGCACGGCTTTATCAAGTATACACCAAGTAGTAATTTATTTTTGCCACACAGAGTTGATTGACCTATCCATCTGAGCAACCCCCCGGATATTGTTACTAGGTCACTCAAACTAAATAAGTTTATATGTGTTTTTCTTATGCGCATGCTGAATTGTCGACATTGTGACATTTTGGTGCTGAGAATTGTCTTTTTTTGAACGGCTTATCACAATGATTATTTAGAGTTGTCTGACAATCGCCCTAGTAAGCATAAGCCAATTATGAGGGTGCCAACTTCTTTGAAACGAATTTGTACACAATCGAAACTTCTGTATTGATTCTGTATCGTTATCAGAATATTGCCTTACGATTGTTGTGACAGTTGAAGACGTTGTAATCCTCTTTATTTAATGTTGGTGGTTTGGTATCGAATGAATGCAGGTGATCGTGCCACTACTGAAGACCGACCTGTACACTACGATGCGAGCATGTGTGGCCGGCAGCCTACCGTCACGCGAGCCTTCGTGGCACACAGACAAATACGCAGTGGCTGTCATCATGGCCAGCGGTGGTTACCCGGGGACTTATCAGCGCTCTCTACCAATAACAGGTGAATGTAAATGATTTGGGTATTGTGGCATGGCAGTGTACGTAGTTTTTGTTCAAAGGATTTGGTTATATTATTCAGCAATTTATGTAACTTTTTACCACAATTTTACACCACTATTGTCTATAGATGAGCCTATATATATTCTCTTACCTTTTGCCATCAGTCTGCATAGATGGGCACACATGCCTACATTTTACCATCAGTGCACATGCCTACATTTTACCCATCAGTTTGTCTAGATGGGTGCACATGCCTACATTTTACCCATCAGTTTGTCTAGATGGGTGCACATGCCTACATTTGACCCATCAGTTTGTATGGATTGGTGCACATGCCTACATATCAGTATCAGTTTGTATAGATTGAAATACGTATCTGTTTCAGGTGTCGATGACGTTGTCAGGCATCCTAACACCTACGTGTTCCACGCTGGCACCTCATTGGTCGAGGGACAACTGGTGACGAGTGGTGGGCGTGTCCTGGCCATCGTCGTGGTGAATGGGAGTCTGGTGACGGCAAAGGACATGGCAACTCAAGGAGCGAAGACAATCACATTTACCGGCGCTCACTACCGCAGCGACATCGCCGACATGGCATTGAGAAGGTAATTGACTCGTCCATCTTCACAAGATAACTACTCTTTATTTGATATTGTTGCCAGGTAGGTGGAGCTAGACTGCCATTTATAAAGGTTTTCACGTGTGCATGATCAATTGTCACCTTTGCAGCACTGCACTACTAAGCAGTGTGTTTATAGAATTTCTCTATCACAATGCCGATTGGCTAAATTGGATTCGGCTCTGGGGGGATAGATAAATTATCCACTATAGTTTATTTACTGCGTAACGTGTGAGTACGATGTAATTCTTGGCATAGATCCCTGCATGATGAGACGCCGAGAGCTTCACTGAGCTACGCTGCATGCGGGGTGGATGTGGCAGCCGGTGGTGCCCTCGTGGAGCACATCAAGCTGCTGGCGGCGCGCACCTCCCGGCCGGGTTGCGTCGGCAACCTGGGCGGGTTTGCC
This sequence comes from Priapulus caudatus, assembly GCF_000485595.1. NCBI lineage: Eukaryota > Metazoa > Priapulida > Priapulimorpha > Priapulimorphida > Priapulidae > Priapulus > Priapulus caudatus. Next base: position 185,433 of record NW_014577247.1, read on the forward strand.
GGGGTGTTCGACGCGTGCTCTGCCGGCTACAGGCATCCTCTGCTGGTGTCCGGCACAGATGGAGTCGGCACTAAGTTGAAGGTACGAATGCATGGGAGGGACTAGCTCTGAGACCCACAGCAGCGTAAACCGTGGCATAACGTGGGGGTGGAAGTATGGGTGGGATTCATGGTGGTATGGGAAGGGAGGCTGATTATAGTATAGCACCGTGTGATCCTAGAATGGTGAACATACGTCGATGAGGTGAAAAGTATCTCCAACTTTAATCATTGAACCTACAATAAGTGACAATGTCACAGTAACAATAACTGAGAGGTAGCTCTAGCCAATCAGTGCTGCGATTTGGGCATTCTAAAAATGCTGCTAGGTAACAAAGTGCCACAAAATCGGCAATTGGGGTGCACTCGTGAAAACGCCGATGAACCGGTCTAGTTTTACTGGCCTAGCAACGATATCCAAAGCAGGTATTGTATTCTCGTTTAGCATTACAGGTTAATTAATTAGACCGTTGTCGTTCCTGCCGTCCGATTAGATCGCGCAGGCATGCGGCCGCCATGACACCATCGGCATCGACCTCGTTGCTATGTGCGTGAACGACGTTCTCGCCAGTGCAGCCGAACCCCTGTTCTTTCTCGACTATTTCGCCTGCGGGTCACTAGATGGCGCCATTGCCCGCGACGTCATTGCCGGAATCACGGACGGCTGCTGCTCAGCAGAGTGTGCGTTGCTAGGTGAGTTATTCTAGAGGTTCTTCTAAGGAATGTTACTGTTTTTCATTCAGATCAACCAGACCCACTGCTGTGCTTACATACATATATGTGTGTGTGTGTGTGTGTGCATGTGTGTGTGCATTAATTCGTGCGTGCATGTGTGTGTGTAATCTAGAGTAGGTTAAGAAATGTGTACAAATGTACATAATTAATAGTCCACATCTGGTGTAGTTACCTATTCTAAATTAAAAATTCCCAGTGTTCCAGGAGTCCCACTGTGCAAGAACCTGTGCAACTTAACCTTTGAATTCTCTGACGTGCGTACCGCCAGGTGGCGAAACTGCCGAGATGCCGGGGATGTACAGAAAGGGAGAATACGACCTGGCTGGCTTCGTCGTTGGCGCCGTGGAAATGAAAGACCTGCTGCCACGCTCCGTCGATATTCGACCTGGTAAGCAGCATTGGAGCAGGTTGGGTGGTGAGAAGATTGGGTAGGCTGGGTGGTGACCACTGACAAGATTGGGTTGACTGACTCACTGGGTGGTGACAAGATTGGGTAGGCTGTGTGGTGACAAGAGTGGGCTGACTGGGTGGTGACAAGAGTGGGTTGACTGGGTGATGACAAGAGTGAGTTGACTGGGTGGTGACAAGATTGGGTAGGCTGGGTGGTGACCACTGACAAGATTGGGTTGACTGACTCACTGGGTGGTGGCAAGATTGGGTGGGCTGAGTGGTGACAAGAGTGGGTTGACTGGACGTGATGACAAGAGTGGGTTGACTGGACGTGATGACAAGAGTGAGTTGACTGGGTGGTGACAAGATTGGGTAGGCTGGGTGGTGACAAGATTGGGTGGGCTGGGTAAAGCCGAGTGGGTTGACTTGCTAATGATAGGATTGGATAGATATTGGTAGTGAAAAGATTGAGTTGACTGGGTGGTGACAAGATTGGGTTGACTGAATAATGACAAGATTGGTCAACTGGGTGAAGACAGGAGTGGGTTGACTGGGTGGTGACAAGATTGAGTGGGCTGGGTGAGGACAAGTTTGGGTTGAGTAAATGTTTTGAAAGCGTGTGACCGTACGTGCACCTGTGTTGCTGTTGTGTAGCGGATGTAGTCATAGGAATAGCATCATCTGGGCTTCATAGCAATGGCTTCAGCATGGTGAGGAAGGTTGTAGAGATGTCTGGTCTCGGATACAAAGACGCATCGCCGTTTGGAACTGGACACACATTAGGTAATCACTAGTGACGATTATTAGTACTGAATGGTATGATTTTCCAGGCAGGAGTTGCGATTGTGGCTGAGATACATTTGCAGAAATCCTGTCTCTGCGTCATGTTGTATAGCATGTACTAGTAAAAAGTGAACCATACGTGACGGCATACCATCACAGACAGTCAAACCTGTGTGAGCAGCCACATCTATAGAACGGCCACCTGCCATTAAAAGGCCACGATTGCAATATTCCTTGAGTGGCAGTTATACGATAAAACCACTTTCATATAATGGCCACCTCTCTACGAAGGCCAGGTTTGACGGCATTATGTGCGGGTTTCGACCGTGCGAGCTTGTACCGTGGCTGTATGTGTGCGTGTGCGTGTCTCTCTGGTAGGAGCTGATCTGCTTGTGCCGACGAAGATCTACAGCAAGTCTCTGCTGCCGGTGCTGCGCGGAGCCCACGTCAAGGCCTACGCTCACGTCACGGGAGGCGGCCTGCCCGAGAATCTCCCCCGCGTCCTGCCACGCGGTCTCGCCGCCAGCCTCGACTCCAACCACTGGGAGGTAGGGGGCGCGCCGCGCTAGTTTTGCGCCGGAAAAAGATCGCGATGATTTTTGATAAAAAATCAGTAAAAAATAATGAAAAGTGGCCGCAGTACGTGCGCGCCTTAATGTGTCGCGTTTCAGGATACAGCTGCTGAGTGATTTTGTTACGCGCTTTTTTAGTTTCTCTGAATAGCGAACGCAGCAACAGCTACTGTCACTGCTAGTCTGTCACTGCTACCGATTGACCTCGTCACTCCCCCGTCGTTGCGAGTGTCACATGTGGCGCCACCTACTGTGTTAATTTTGCCTTTTTGCGTGCAGGTGGCGCCGGTGTTTGCCTGGCTGCAGCACGTCGGGGGGATCAGCGAGAGTGAGATGCTGCGGACGTTCAACCTTGGCGTCGGCGCAGTGCTCGTCGTGTCACCAGAGGGCACCAGTGAGGTGCTGGCGGCTATACGGCAGTCGGGCGAGAAAGCATGGGAGATCGGTGTGCTGGCAGAGAAACATGGTGCGAATGTTCGTGTGTCGATGTCTGCAGATTCTGATGTGCTCTTACAAGCATGCGGTGATACGAGTGATACGATGATAAAATAAAAATAATAATATGCACAAAATGAATTGTGCATGAATAGTAGTTAACCTCTTTGCCCTGTGTGATTTATAGGCAGTTCTAGTCAGTTGTTGTTGTGATAGAATGTTCTAAAATGCTTGGCAAAAATAACGCACGTGAAAATGTGTCAAAGTTGTTCTGCTTTCATTTACCTAGCAACAATATCCTAGGAATTAGCATAGTAACATCACCTAGATAGATCGGTCAGTACAGTGATTAATGTGGTAGTCGTTATCATCTTAGTGAAATAGTTTGTACCATGAAAATTCCTATTGGCTTCAAAATTTTTAGGTGTTAAGAATCGGTCCAGATTTTGCGTAAAAATATATGATCGTTTGTTTCATTGATTGGCCATATTGCCGTATACGATAAAGGCGATACACCCGGGGTCATCGTCTCCAACCTTGGCGAGTCTCTCGAGCGAGCGCTGAAATGCTGCGACGTGACAGCGGCGACGGCTGCAGCGAATCACCTGACGGAACATGAGAGCGCGCGTGCGCCGCGCGTCGCCCTTCATCTGCGCAAGAAAGTCGGTGTTCTCATCTCCGGCACGGGTAATACGTCTGTTCAAGATACTAACACGAGAAAACTACTGAATATCTTTAGAGTGATTTTTTCTTTATTCCAATAAGACACGTCCAAACATGCTAGCTGCTCCATCCTCACTCACACTTAGACTCGGGTGTGCACTGCCGTTCCGCGTATATCCGCTCACGTGACCAACTAGCTTCTCTTCTCGTAGCTGGCTACTGTCGCGCTGTGCAGCATGGTATATGGTGTACTCAATATACATTATTATGAGATGCAATCCTTAACAATGTTTGTAGGAAAGGTGGTCTTCATCGATCTCGCAAATAATGTCTGCAATAGCGTGGCCGTACGTAACTGCAACAGTGCTGTAGTAACTACTCTAATACCTATATGTTGTGTAATTTCTATCATGACTCGATATAAAATGTGTCATATCTGGGAGACTAGGGTCACAGTGTCACACTCATTTTCAGATGATTAATGTATACGCTGCTACAAAGTGCACACTAATCTCATACTGACTGTATTCACACTGCGCGTGTAGCAAGGTTCACACTATCACAATTCTCGTTATAAAACACTAATGGTGGCTATAGAGAGAATGTTGCGACAACGTCGAGATTGGTGAGAATGTGAGGCAATTGCTGCTCTTTGTAGGTGAGAATAATTTGTGGCTCAAGTGTCGTCATGAACATATCTTTGCAGTAATAGTGACGTCTATTAAATGATGTGACAGTATCTCTACAATATTATGCTAGTGTATAGACATGTTCGTGGTGTCATCTAACGGTCACGTATTGCTGTGTATATAGGTACCAACCTGCTAGCTTTAATAAACAGCTGTCGAGACACGACCACCTCTGCTCAGATCGAGCTTGTAATATCCAACGTGGCAGATGCACCGGGACTGCAGCATGCGAGGGATGCCGGGATCCCGACACAGGTCTCTCTCCACGTCTCTATTTCTCTTTCTCTTTCTCTTTCTACCCCCTTTCTCTCGCTCTCTCTCTCTCTCTCTCTCTCTCTCTCTCTCGTCTTCTCTCATCTGGTCTTCTCTCTCTGCTCTCTCCCCTCTCTCTCTCTCTCACTTCTCTCCCTCCTCCTCTCTCTCGTCTCTCTCTCTCTGCTCTCTACTCTCGATCCTTTCTCTTCTCTCTCTCTCTGTGTTTGTCTCTCTTTCTTTCACGGTCTCTCCTCTCTCTCTGCCTCGCCTGCTCTGCTCGTCTCTCATCTGCGTTCTCTCTCTTCTCTCTCTTCTCTCTTTTCTCGGTCTTTCTCTCTCCTCTCTCTTCTCTCTCGTCTCTCTCGTCTATCTTTGATATCGCCTGCTTTTCCCTCTCCCCTTCTCTTTTACTCACTTTCTCTTCCTCTACTTGTGTCAATTCGTACTACCATGCTCAACCATATCTATACAGTGTTTCATGTATTAGCATGTCAACTGCAGAGGCTAATTTGAAGGGTGAAGAATTATTTGCGTTTTTAACGGAGACCACTATGGTGGCGCCTGTAATGCTGTGTGAGTGCCCGCTTTCTGTACACCAATGCATTAGTCAGTGGTCCATGTGAGTTTATAGGTGGTAGTGTGCTGTAGTGTGTTACCATCATAGAAGTACTAGGCTTGTTCAGTGGCTGCAAGACGCTCCACACATCTCTCTTCCTTCCTCTTCTCTTTCTCGCACAGGTTTATCAGCCACAAAGCAGTTTAAGACGAGGGCGGAGTTTGATGGCGGTCACTAGATGTGCTCTCGCGTGGCCGGGCGGGCACTTTGAGCTGGTCTGTTCTGCGGCTGGGATTCATAGAATCCTCACAGGTTTGCATTCCTCCTCCTTTCCTAGAACATTCGCGCTCCTTTCTTTCTCGCTTCGCTTCGTCAATACTTCATTTCTTTATTTTTCCATCCTCTTTCCTTCTTCTTATTCATCCTCCCTTCTCCTTCCTTCCTCGACCGCTTCTTCTTTCTTATTTATAGCTTGATCCTTCTCAATTCTTTTTCCTGGTCCTGCATCCTTCCTCCATCCTTTGTCATTCGTGCTCTTTTCCTTCTCCATCCTCACCTTCCTGATTCTGTTTGCATACTTCCTCGCATCTTTCCTCTTCCTTCTTTCCATTTTCCTACTTCCTTTGAGTTAAAACCTGATTGGTCCTGGCGGGGGCAGTAAAAAATTACGATTTACTATAAAAAAACTAGTAGCGGCTTTTTGTGTCATTCTGTACGGAGTATGTAGTAGCGTTAAGGGTAAAACCATCTTCTTATTCCATTGACCTATGCTAAAATGAGTGGAAGGGGGCGTGGAAGTTTCGAAGAAAGTTTTTGTGGGAATTCTCCATACCGAATATACATAAGATGTTTTCCAGGTGAGTGTCAGAACCTTCTTAGGAGAGGTTTTGTTTAGAATTTTTTCCGGGGGTGGACGGGGGGATTTCGCATGAGTGTGTGTTTAAGATTTTTCAGCCGCGTTGTGTGGAATTTTTCGGGAGACTGTCTGGGAATCTTCCAGGAGAAGTTTGATGAAAAGTGGCGAGGGCGCTTATCAACATTCATCCGTCGTGCTGCCTGCTTTCAAGGGTTTGCAACGCTCACGAGGCCGTTGCTGGAGCTTGGTGAGACTGAGCGGCTGCACGGTGCACTATGTCGTGTACGTATCCTGTGCGCATCGATAGGCAGGCTCAGACGCACATGGGGCTTTGTATCTCACTGTCAGACATGAGTAATGAAGGGTCGAAGGCATCTTGGTGAAAATGTGAAGTAACATGCGCTGTAAATATGACAGTTTATATCCAGCCACTACATTGTGATTTGTCAAACCCTATATGTTATTTTCATCCGTGAGTGCTGTGTTGTCATTTTTTGGTCCTCTCATCAAACGCACACATACAGGTGGTTGATACAGTAAATATATATCATGCCAAGTTGTAACACATAAGTCACCACGCACTACATTGTCATCTGTCATCGATGTGGCTGTCATTTGTCTCTTGCCACTTGAGGATGAAGGTGATACAGTATATTGTGTGAATGTGAGCAATTGACATCTGTCATTTGTCATCATCACCGTTATATTGTCTTCTGTCATCACCACTAATATGGCTTTATCATCACCCACTATATTAATTGTCATTCGTGTCTCGCCGCATGCAGGCGGTTGATACAGTATATAGGATAAAAAAAGACACAGAAAGATGTCTCACGCGTCATCACCGCTGTATTTAAATTGTCATTCGTGTGTCTCCCGCAGCGCACGCGGAGGAGGTTAATACAGTATATAGAGTAGAATAAGACAAAAATACGGTCCTCATGACCCGCTGTATTAAATTGTCATTCGTGTGTCTGCCCGCACGCACGGCAGGCAGAAGGTTAATACAGTATATAGAGTAGATAAGAATACGTTGCATGACCGCTGTATTAATTGTTCATTCGGTGTGTCTCTCGCACCCCGCAGGAGAGGTTGATACAGTTATATAGAGTAGATATAGACAAATACGTCTCATGACCGCCTGTAATTAATTGTTCAAATTCCGTGGTGTCTCCACGCAGCGGCACGCAGAAGGAGTTCGATACAGTGATATAGAGCTAGATAAGACAATACGTGCTCATGACGCGCTGTATAACTTGTCATTCGTTGTCCTCCGCACGCACGCAGAAGGTAGGTTGAATACAGTATATAGAGTAGATAAAGACAATACGTCTGCATGACGCTGTAATTAATTGTCATTTCGCTGTGTGCTCTCGCACCCACGCAGCGAGGAGGGTTTGATACAGTATATAGAGAGATAAGACAATTACGTCTGCATGACCGTGTATTATTGTCATTCGATGTGTACTGCTCGCACCCACCCGCAGGAGGAGTTGATGACGAGTAATAGAGTAGAATAAGACAAATACGTCTCATGACCGCCTGTATTAATTTTGTCATTCGTGTGCTCTCCCGCACGCACGCAGAGGAGGCTTTGCTATAAGTATATAGAGTAAGATAAGACAATACGTCTCATGAACCGCTGTATTAATTGTCATTCGTGTGTCTCGCCGCACCCCACGCAGGAGGAGGTTGATACAGTATATAGAGTAGATAAGACACAATACGTCTCATGACGCTGTATTAATTGATCATTCGTGTGTCTCCCGCACACTGCCGCAGGAGGAGGTTGATACAGTATATAGAGTAAATTAAATACGTCTCATCGACCGCTGTATTAATTGGTCATTCCGTCGTGTGTCGCCCCGCCACGCACGACGGAGCGAGGTTGACGCAGGCGGGCATTGCCTCCGTACGGAAGCGCGCTGCGCGTGCGCCCCGCGGCCGACCACCGTCGCCACGCGTCGCGCGCGCATCAAGCGTAGCCGAACCACGTCGCCTAGCCGCGCGCGACGCTCATCTGAGTGGCGGCGGCCAGCGTCCACCTTGCGCGGCGGACGGTCCGCGGTGTGCTGAGAGGCGCACGCGGAACACGACGCGCGAGGTGACAGTCTACACGAGCAGGCCAGTGGCTGATGAGCCGCGATGCGTCGCTGGCATGCCCTGCAGCCGCCGCCTCGCGACAAAAATACGGCCGACGCAGCGAATCGTCGGTGATAGAGGACGGGAGAGAGCTAGAGCGCGCAGTTCTACCCGGCAAGGTGCGACGTTGCGTACGCGTGTACTTAGTAGCAGAAGTGTGTGGTAATCGGTGGCTTCACATATTGCGCCCTTCTGCGGACATACCATCAGTTGATGATTCCGGATTCTTGTGACAGATTGCGTCATGTGAATTCGCTCGCGCGCTGCGTTTGCGTAATCTACTTACGCGAAGAAACTCGATTGGGCAATTGGTTTTTGGATTGCGTAATTTGTAAGAGACATTAATTGAATTGTAATAAATTGTTATTAAAGCCGACAAACACTAATTTGCGTGTTTTGTTTTTAATTTAATTACTGCAATGGGTTAGTATCTAGAATCTTCAGAAATAAAAATAATCGTTATTTTGATGAGGCACAACAGCGTTTTCCTGCGTTAACACTGAGTCGTTCCACAATAAGAGCTTTAAATCGCGACGATCAGTGTATACTAGTAAAAATCCGCAAAAATTGTGGAGTAAGCTGTCGTTTTATTTGGCGATACATTATTCCACAGAACATATAAAAAAAATCGTTAATGAGAGCTGATGGTTCAATTGTTATACAATCGAATTGTCTGTCGGAGAAAATAAAGAATCGTCAGCATGCAGTCATGGCTTGCATAATGTAATGCTATATAATTTAATGCATATATAGTTATACTAGTTATTATCTCAGTGTAACTTTTATTGTACTATAAATGCTTGGCTCGACAGTCAATGAGTATTACAATGTTTTTAAAAGCCAACGCCCATTAAAAATACACGTGATTTTGCTGATAATACATATTCATACATGTATATATGCTAGTTAAAACAACCCGCATCCGCACCAATATGCGTAAGTGTTCAAATTAACGTCTTCTTCAAGTCACCCATCAATGTTTATCACAAGACCATGTAAGCAACAGACATATATATATAATATCATACATATATATACATATATATCACACACACACATATATAGTATATATAATATAATATGTAGCACTAGATTAAACAGCAAGACATCAACTTTTTGCCTTGCTTACTCAGAGTGTTCCACGCCTTGGCGGATGCATCAGACAAGCTTTAATAATAATCTATAAATATATATCATTGGCAGACAATTAATGCTCCTGCATTGGTATACTGGCTCTTCTATCTGATCTGCTGCATTTTATTTGACTTTATATAGAGCCCACTCCAGTTACCACATCGCATGATTGTGGCTGATGCGTACGATATGCACAGCTACCCTAACTGTAAAATTATGCAAAAACCTTTCTAGTTAACTGCGGTAGTTCTCGGGAAATTTCTTAAGTTAAGTAAAATATGTTCTACAGTCCGCCCTGCATATTTGAGCGCCCGCTCAGTATTTTATACAACCGTCCCTGATATTTCTCTGCAAGCGTCGAGAGTACATCGTCGTACATAATAGTGCTATAGACACAT
>NW_014577247.1:195088-196067 GCF_000485595.1 Priapulus caudatus
ACGCAGGAGGGGGTTGATACAGTATATAGAGTAGATAAGACAATACGTCTCATGACCGCTGTATTAATTGTCATTCGTGTGTCTCCCGCACGCACGCAGGAGGGGGTTGATACAGTATATAGAGTAGATAAGACAATACGTACGTCTCATGACCGCTGTATTAATTGTCATTCGTGTGTCTCCCGCACGCACGCAGGAAGAGGTTGATACAGTATATAGAGTAGATAAGACAATACGTCTCATGACCGCTGTATTAATTGTCATTCGTGTGTCTCCCGCACGCACGCAGGAGGAGGTTGATACAGTATATAGAGTAGATAAGACAATACGTCTCATGACCGCTGTATTAATTGTCATTCGTGTGTCTCCCGCACGCACGCAGGAGGAGGTTGACGCAGGCGCGATCCTCGTACAGGAAGCGGTGCGCGTGCGCCGCGGCGACACCGTCGCCACGCTGTCCGCGCGCATCAAGCTAGCCGAACACGTCGCCTATCCGCGCGCGCTCCATCTGGTGGCGGGCGGCAGCGCCAGCCTGCGCGCGGACGGCGCGGTGTGCTGGAGCGCACCGGAAAACGACGCCGAGTGACAGTCTACACGAGCAGCAGTGGCTTGATGAGGCGCGATCGTCGCTGGATGGCCCGCAGCCGCCGCTCGCTGACAAAATACGCCGACGGGCGAATCGTCGGTGGATAGAGGCGGAGAGAGCTAGAGCGCGCAGTTCTACCCGGCAAGTGCGCGTTGCGTACGCGTGTACTTAGTAGCAGAAGTGTGTGTAATCGTGTGCTTCACATATTGGCCCTTGCGTGGGACATACCAATCAGTGATGATTCGCGATTTCTTGTGACAGATTGCGTGTGAATTCGCCTCGCGCGGCTGGCGTTTGGTAATCTACTACGGAGAGAACTCGATGAGTCGATTGGCAATTGTTTTTGGTTGGTAATTTGTAAGAGACATTAAATTGAATTTGTAATAAAATGTT
>NW_014577247.1:196077-198044 GCF_000485595.1 Priapulus caudatus
CTCTCTCTCTCTCTCTCTCTCTCTCTCTCTCTATCTTGATATCCCTCTTTTCCTCTCCCCTTCCTCTTTGCTCAACCATATCTATACAGTGTTTCATGTATTAGCATGTCAACTGCAGAGTCTAATTTGAAGGGTGAAGAAATTATTTGCGTTTTAAGGAAGACACTATGTGCCCTGTACATGCCTGTGTGAGTGCCCCTTTCTGTACACCAATGCATTAGTCAGTGTCCATGTGAGTTTATACGTGGGAGTGTGCTGTAGTGTGTTACATCATAGAAGAATAGCTGTTCAGTGCTGCAAGACGCTCACACATCTCTCTTCCTTCCTCCTTCTCTTTCTCGCACAGGTTATCAGCCACAAGCAGTTTAAGACGAGGGCGGAGTTTGATGCGGCACTAGATGGCGCTCTCTGTGCCGCGGGCATCGAGCTGGTCTGTCTCGCTGGATTCATGAGAATCCTCACAGGTTTGCATTACTCCTCCTTTCCTAAGAACATTCCTCCTTTCTTCTCCTTCCTTCGTCAATACTCATTTCTTTATTTTCCATCCTCTTTCCTTCCTTCTTATTCATCCTCCCTTCTCCTTCCTTCCTCCACCCTTCTTCTTTTCTTATTTATCTTGATCCTTCTCAATTCCTCTTTATCCTTCCTGATCCTTCCTCCATCCTTTGTCATTCGTGCTCTTTCCTTTCTCCATCCTCACCCTTCCTGATTCTGTTTCATACTTCCTCCATCTTTCCTCTTCCTTCTTTTCCATTTTCCTACTTCCTTTTTGGGAGTTATAACCTGATTGACTCATGCGGCAGTGAAAAATTATGATTTACTATAAAAAAAACTATACAGCTTTATTGTGTCATTCCTGTGCGGAGTATGTAGTACGTTAAGGGGTAAAACCATCTTCTTATTCGTTGACCTATGCCTAAAATCAGTGGAACGTGGGAAGTTTCTGAGAAAGCTTTTGTGGGAATTCTCCAGACGAATATACATAAGATGTTTCCAGGTGAGTGTCAGAACCTTCTAGGAGAGTTTGTTTAGAAATTTTTCGGGGACGGGGGGGAATTTTCCATGAGTGTGTGGTGTTAAGATTTTTTCAGACGCGTTTGTGTGGGAATTTTTCGGGAGACTGTCTGGGAATCTTCCAGGAGAGTTTGTGAAAAAGTGGCGAGGGCGGCTTATCAACATTCATCCGTCGCTGCTGCCTGCTTTCAAGGGTTTGAACGCTCACGAGGCCGTGCTGGAGGCTGGGGTGAGACTGAGCGGCTGCACGGTGCACTATGTCGTGGTACGTACCTGTGCGCATATAGCAGGCATCAGACGCACATGGGGCATTTGTAATCTCACTGTCAGACATGGGTGGAGGAAGTGGGCGATTTTAATGAAGTAATGAAGGGTGAAGGCATATTGTGGAAATATGACAGTAAATCCTGTAAATATGACAGTTTATATCACCACTACATTGTGATTTGTCAAACTATATTGTCATTTGTCATCCGTGAGTGCTGTGTTGTCATTTTTGTCTCTCATACGCACACATACAGGTGGTTGACACAGTATATATATGGTGTAAATATGACAAGTGTAACATAAGTCACCACCACTACATTGTCATCTGTCATCGATGTGCTGTCATTTGTCTCTTGCCACTTGAGGATGAAGGATGATACAGTATATTGTGTGAATGTGACAATTGACATCTGTCATTTGTCATCATCACCGTTATATTGTCTTCTGTCATCACCACTATATGGCCTTCTATCATCACCACTATATTAATTGGTTATTCGTGTCTCCCGCATGCAGGCGGTTGATACAGTATACAGGATAAAAAAAGAAAAGAAAAGATGTCTCATGCGTCATCACTGCTGTATTAATTGCCATTCGTGTGTCTCCCGCACCCACGCAGGAGGAGGTTGATACAGTATATAGAGTAGATAAGACAATACGTCTCATGACCGCTGTATTAATTGTCA
>NW_014577247.1:198069-207889 GCF_000485595.1 Priapulus caudatus
ATGTGTCTATAGCACTATTATGTACGACGATGTACTCTCGAACGCTTGCAGAGAAACTATCAGCGGACGGTTGTATAAAATACTGAGCGGCCCGCTCAATATGCAGGGCGGACTGACATATTTTACTTAACTTAAAACATTTCGAGAACTAACCCGCATTAACTACGAAGGTTTGCATAATTTTACAGTAGCTACCTGTGATACGTACGCATCAGCCACAATCATGCGATGTGGTAACTGGAGTGGGCTCTATATAAAGGTAAAATAAATGCAGAAATCAGATAGAAGAGCCAGTAACCATGCAGGAGCATTAATTGTGCTGCAATATATATATATAGATTATTCATTAAAGTTGTCTGATGATCGCGCCAAGCGTGAAACTCTGAGTAACAGCAAAAAGTGATGTCTTGTGTTTAATCTATCTACAATATATATATATATATATATATGTGTGTGTGTATATATATGATATATATATATATATATATATATATATATGTTGTGCGTACTGTCTTGTGATAAACAATTATGGGTGACTTGAAGAAGACGTTAATTCTGACACTTCGCATATTGGTGGGATCAGGTTGTTTTACTACTAGCATATATACATGTATGAATATGTATTATCAGAAAATCACGTGTATTTTTAATTCGTTGCTTTTAAAACATTGTTAATACTCATTGACTGTCGAGCCAGCATTTTAGTACATAAAAATACACTGAAATTATATAACTAGTATCATATATATGATTAAATTATATAGCATTACATTATCATAGATGACGATGTGACGAATTCTTTATTTTCTCCGAAGACAATTCGATTTATAACAATTGAACCATCACTCTCATTAACGTATTTTTTTATATGTTCTGTGGAATATTATCGCAAATAAAAACGACAGCTTTACTCCACAATTTTCTGCATTTTTACTAGTATACACTGATCGTCCGATTAAAGCTCCTTATGTGGCACGACTCAGTGTTTAACGGTGGAAACGCCCGTTTGTGCCTATCAAAATAACGATTATTTTTATTTTTCTGAAATTCTAGATACTAATACCATTGCAGTAATTAAATTAAAACAAAACACGCAAATTAGTGTTTGTCGGTTTAATAACATTTTATTACAATTCAATTTAATGTCTCTTACAAATTACCAACCAAAAACAATTGCCAATCGAGTTCTCTCCGTAGTAGATTACCAAACGCCAGCCGCGCGAGGCGAATTCACACGCAATCTGTCACAAGAATCGCGGAATCATCAATGATTGGTATGTCCACGCAAAGGGCCAATATGTGAAGCCCACGATTACACACACTTCTGCTACTAATACACGCGTACGCAACGCGCACTTGCCGGGTAGAACTGCGCGCTCTAGCCTCTCTCCGCCTCTATCACCGACGATTCGCCGTCGGCGTATTTTTGTCAGCGAGCGGCGGCTGCGGGCCATCCAGCGACGATCGCGGCTCATCAAGCCACTGCCTGCTCGTGTAGACTGTCACTCGCGGTCGTTTCCGGTGCGCCTCCAGCACACCCGCGCCGTCCGCGCGCAAGGCTGGCGCTGCCGCCCCGCCACCAGATGCGAGCTCGCGCGCGGATAGGCGACGTGTTCGGCTAGCTTGATGCGCCGCGACAGCGTGGCGACGGTGTCGGCCGCGGCGCACGCGCACCGCTTCCTGTACGGAGGATCCCGCCTGCGTCAACCTCCTCCTGCGTGCGTGCGGGGGACACACGACAATGACAATTAATACAGCGGTCGATGAGACGTATTTTCATATCTTACTCTATATACTGTATCAACCTCTCCTGCGGTGCGTGCTGGGGAGACACAACGAATGACAATTAATACAGCGTCATGAGACGTATTGTCTTATCTACTCTTATATACTGTATCAACCTGCCTCCTGCCGTGCGGGTGCGGCGAGACACACGAATGACAATTAATACAGCGGTCATGAGAACGTATTGTCTTATCTACTCTATATACTTATCAAAACTCCTTCTGCGTGCGTGCGGAGAGCACACGAATGACAATTAATACAGCGCGTCATGAGACGTATTGTCTTATCTACTCTATATACTGTATCAACTCCTCCTGCTGTGGGTGCGAGGACACACCGAATGACAATTAATACAGCGGTCATGAGACGTAATTGTCTTATCTACTCTAGTATACTGTATCAACCTCCTCGCTGCGTGGGTGCGAGCAGACACATCGAATGACAATTAATACAGCCGTCATGAGACGTATTGTCTTTATCTACTCTTATATACTGTATCAACCTCCTTCTGCGTGCGTGCGGAGACACACGATGACAATTAATACAGCGGTCATGAGACGTATGTCTTATCTACTCTATATACTGTATCTAACCTCCTTCTGCGTGCGTGCGTGGAGACACCACGAATGACAATTAATACAGCGGTCATGAGACTGTATTGTCTTATCTACTCTATATACTGTTTCAACCTCTCCTGCGTGCGGTGCGGAGACACACGAATGAACAATTAATACAGCTGGTCTGCAAGGCGTAATGGCTCTTATCTACTCTATAATACTGTATTAACCTTCTACCTGCGTGCGTGCGGGAGACACGACGAATGGACAATCTCTTCTATCTGATCTCTGCATTTATTTTACCTTTATATAGAGCCCACTCCAGTTACCACATCGCATGATTGTGGCTGATGCGTACGTATCACAGTAGCTACTGTAAAATTATGCAAACCTTCGTAGTTATCGGGGTTAGTTCTCGAAATGTTTTAAGTAAGTAAAATAATGTCAGTCCGCCCTGATAGTTGAGGCCGCTCAGTATTTATACAACCGTCCCTGATATTTCTCTCGAAGCGTTCGAGAGTACATAGTCGTACATATAGCTATACATACATACATACACACATCCACAGACACACACACACACACACACACACATTCACACTTGGCCGTAATGTTGGGAGACACACGCTCCCAGCAGTGCTCGTAGAACGACCGCCCTAGTTAGTGCTACCTCGGGGATGCACACTCATCTATCATTTCCACATCGTCATTAGTCGAGTTCTTTCGCACTAGTGCTTATAGTCGTCATACATATAGTCGTCATCATAGTGACGGCGCTGGCTCTTGTTCAGTTTTTTTTTTAAATTATTTTTAAAGTAGTCGTACTTGTTCCAGCCGTGGCGGAATCCGGACTTGAGCTTGTCGGTCGTTGCGTCGACGGTATTCTCCAGGGCGTTTAAGCCATTGTAGAGCACACGGGCCGCTCCTTCCCTGGTGTAGAATGTGTAGTAGTCGAGTCCGTAGGATGGCTTCTTCAAACGCACCTTCTCCCGCCTGTAAGTGTCGTATCCGTGCCGGTTGTCTCGGTAGTTATCTCTTCCGTAGCCGCCATCTCTTCCGTAGCCACCATCTCTGCCGTAGCCGCCATTTCCTCCGAAGCTGCCATGTACTCCTATCCCATTATTTCTATTTCCTCCGAAGCTGCCATGTACTCCTATCCCATTATTTCCATTTCCTCCGAAGCTGCCATGTACTCCTATCCCATTATTTCCATTTCCTCCGTAGCCGCCATTTCCTCCGTAGCCTCCATGTCCTCTGTAGCCGCCACCACTTCTGGAGTACGGACCAATAGCTCCACTCTCGCCACCGGGCAATCTTCCGTAACCACCCTGCGACCCATAGCCGGAGGACGTCGTAAACTGCACGACCAGCTGCGGGAAAAAGAAGAAAAATTGATAATCCTGCACGCACGCTTGACGCCACGTACAAGCGCGCGGACGCAAACGCACAGGCACACGCATATACTTATATATCAGGAGTTAATAATGACAAATTGTCATTATTAACTCCTGTTATATATGTATATATAATATATATATATATATATATATGTGTGTATATATGCACGCATACACATATATTAAGTAGACTATGTACAATAACTGTTAGTAGCACGTTCGAGTAGTATAATGTGCTAGATATATAAGTGTAACTCCGTCCATTGTGATACATTAGCGGGTCACATTTAGTATATTTAGTAGATGATATGTTAGCCTTACCGAGCCTAGCAGTATACACAGCAGCTTCTCCGTATGTTGCATGTTGACTCTATTTTGTAGCGATCTGCAATGCATTAAAATACGTGAAATCATATTACTCACGTACTAGCAGCCCCATAGCTTGTATGCAGTGTAGACAGGACAGTGCTAAGCGTAAAATAAGTAACGACGCCATACTGTGTAATGTAATGCTAGTATTGTATGTACTACTATAGTAACACTCGGATGATTTCTAGACCAATGCAGTAATCTAAATCCATTTCTGTTATTGCTCACTGTAATTTATATTGTAATTGAATGTGCACAAAGCACAGGCGGAAGATCGAAAATCAAAGAAGATAAACTACCTAATGAAATGAGCTTCTGTTAAAACAATGAAATGCTAATATAGAATAATAGAAGCTATAATAGAATACAATAGAAAATTATCACGCAGCAGGGCAGGCACGTAGTCCGGTATTTACCAGAAACAAGGCTTAGAATGAGTAGACAATGTACAGAGTGGAGGAATAGCCGTGTATTTGCAGCGAAGTAATAACTTACCGCCTCTCGGGAAAGCGCCGCCGATGTCTCCGTCACAGGTTCTCACACAACTCGTTTGAACTTGGGTGTCTATCGCGTTATATACCGGGTCACATCAGGTGAACCGTGTCGCTCTCTATTGGGTAGCAGACGACACACGGCTCCACGACACGAAAACCGCTCGACGAGTTCACCCTTTGTTCTACATTGGTGTGCCTAATGATTTTTCGTAGACCTGATTGTCAGAAGATTTTTGTGGTGATGGTGGATTCGTTCGGTGGTGAATTGTTTCTAGCTTGACCCTTAGATGTGGTCATTGCATGTGCTGGTCACCGATGCACCCACTGGCTGACATAGGCGGGACAGTTTATCATAGACAGCCGGGAGGGACACTCCGTAATAAACCGAATGAACCTTGTTTGGTCTATAGGCGGGTTGAAGCAATGTCTTGCGCCCGCTACATACACAGGGGCAATTGGATGAATAAATTGTAGCTTTGGTCTTTTAAACGGTATGGAATGTTTCAATTGACGGGCCTATGCGTGTGTGCGTACGGGAGTTTGATACTGCATATATATATATGTGTGTGTGTGTGTGTGCGTGCGTGCGTGCGTGCGTGCGTGAGTGCGTGCGTGCGTGTGTGTGTGTTCGTGTGTGTGTGCGCATACGGGGCGGGGAGGATACTGCATGTGTGTGTCTGTGTGTGTGCTGCGTGGGTACAACCGCGTGCGTGCGTGTGTATGGGAAGAGGGGCGTATGTGTGTGCCAGGGACAGATTAAGCTAGTGTGGGGCCTGTAGCATATGTTATAAAGGGGCCCTAAATTAAAAAAATGCACATAAATATTAAAGCACACAAAAATATTTTACTTGCATAGTAAAGTAATAATTTTTTTTCATTTGCTATACAGCCAGATAATACGACAAATATGTCTGCCATTTCAGTAATAGGTATTTTTAGGTATCAATTTCAAATGTAAAAAGTAACAAAACTACAATTTAAAAGTTACATTTTCTAGATTTCTATAATCGGCTTAAACAAACCAGCCATGCAGCTGACTGAGTGCCTGAGGCGTGTTTTCACTGTTCAGCTAAGGAGCTTTTCCATTCTCGTTTGGATTTTTATGCAGCGGCTATGACTCCAGCTTCAAATACCTTTGTATTTATGCATGGTATATGTATCACATATAGATACCACACTCCCATTAATTACCGTGTTAAAATAATAGCCCAATTAAAAGTGATAATTGGCTAAAATCGCTAACCTTAAACACCCAGTCGTTCATGAAAGTTGAAGGCAGTATAGTACGATAGTAATAGTGCAAGAGTATAGTAATAGAGCAAGTATAGTAATAGAGCAAGTGCAGAATCACTGAATCGACATTAATAGCTTGCAAGCATTTAGCGCGGGACCCTTGAAAATGCGGGCCCGTAGCATATGCTACTTTTGCTAGTCAGTTAATCCGGCACTGGTGTTTGCGAGCGGGCGTGTGTGCGTGTCTGCGTCGCTGTGTGCGTGTGTATGTGTGTGTGATTACAGTAACGTGTGCGCGTGGGCGTGTGCCTGTCTTTTCGTGGAAAATAGTATCCATAAAATATGTGATAGTTATTCAACAGTAGCTAGATTGTTAATCGTTCACTAGTAAGCAATTTTATTCATACTTAAAATCTTTCTGAATCATCAAGATATACATGATGGCACTACTACCGTGCACGCTCTAAGAAATAATAGGAAACAATTTAACTTAAAGTAAAATATTTCTGAATCTTCGTCGTATAAATGACACATGCTAAGAAAGTAATAGGAAGCAATTTAATTTCGAATAAAAGATTTCTAAATACTCGTGCCCTAAATGAAGGCGCGACTGCCGCATATACACCAAGAGATACTGCGCATATTCCTCACGACGGATTTCACGATGATATTGATAGTAATTGTATATAAAAAACAAATCAAAATATAGTGAACGGGTTATTTCTATACATACTTCATTTAATTACAATTATAAGGGAAACAGGTAGCCTACTATTTAAATTTGTAATTTTTACCGGAGTTTCTTCTGACGTCGAAGAGAGTAATGGATGTAATAAGCGAGTATGTCACCGTACAAAATGCGTGTCAGAACCGCTGCGTGAACTTTTGTGGACCGCATTGTTTGAACCTTCGCCACGATGAGGTTAATCAGGTTCACCAGCATGTAAATCAACGGCCAGAAGGAGAGGCACCGTGTTAGTGGTACCACTCTCCGGCAATGGCCCGCGAGTGCTGCGGTGATCAATTAAGGAACGCTCATGATGAACGCGGGCAGCTCGACAACGTCGTGCAACAACGCAGACCGTCACACCGCCGCCGGCTACTCGCCGGCGAGAACTCATGTCATGGCTAACCGTAATAACTTACTCATCAGAAAGCGCTTGCGGATTCGGGCGAGCCCACCGCTGCGTCGGCTTCCTCGACTGCGAAAGTTCAACAGTTTCGCGGTCGATTTGGAACAAACTTCTAATTAGGCGCAGGTGATTAGTCGTGGGTCAAAGCCTCGCTCGCGGGTGCGTGTGCGTGCGCGTGAGAGTGTATGAGCAGACGACTGTCGCATAAAAGAGCCGCGGAAACGAGGGTAGTTCCGCAGTGAACTAAAGATTCGACTCCGAAAGGGTAGGAGCAGACGCGGTGAGTTTGTTGATTGAGTAGAAGTTTACCTGCCGACAATTGGGACTTCGCCTGTTATAACTCGAACTTGTGGGTGCGCACTTAGGTGCACACACGCCCTTCATTCGGACACTGTTATCATTCATTCATATTCAAACGACATGCCGCGATTAATTCGTGCTGCTTATCATTGACATTGCAAGCAACAAAAACAGCGTTGCTGCTGCTGTTAGTGCCGTCGTCGTCGTAGTAGTAGTAGTAGTCGTCGTCGTCGTCGTCGTCGTTGTTGTTGTTGTTGCTGTTGTTGTTGTTGCTGTTGTTGTTGTTGTTGTTGTTGTGGTTGTTACTTTTGTTTTTGTTGTTAACATTTATTCGTATAATGTAGTTATTTAATGTAATACTGAACAGCATTTTTTTATCTACACTTACAGATATTTTTGATTTCTGCTTCCGAGATCTTCGTTCCATCGGTGAGCATGAGGAAGCTCGTATTACTACTAGTGGTTTCGGTGAGTAATTATTCAAACATTGACATGGTACCTAAAATATAGCCTCTATAATATTTTTATGAACATATGCTAGTATATCAGTACATTTGTGTTCACCAACAAGTATTTAATAATTGTTGTATATTAGTAGATAGAACCACTACGAGAAATCGGAGATCGCGTTTTTTGTGTCAGTCTATCCATTTGCGTTTTTTTCATATAATTTAAATTTAATATTTTACACGTTGTTGCCTCGCACTTCTTTGTTATATGTTTGCATGTCCTTGTCCATCTCAGTCGTCGTGATCCTCGGCGAGCCTTTCCATCGCTTCTAGTCCCTTTCTTACTATTCTTCTTCCTCCTTTTCCTCCACCTTTTTTAACTGCTCCCTTCTTCTATTCCCCGCCTCTGCCGTTTTCTTTTCCTCCTTCTCCTTCCCTGTCCCCTCTCTTCTCCTGTTTCTACATCCTCTTCCTTCCCTCTTTCGCCGTCGTTTTCTTCTTCTTCTTTTTTCCCGCCTTTTCCTTATGCGCCGCTGCTGCTGCTTTCTCCGCTTTCTCCTCCTCTTCGTCTTGCCATTTTTCTTATTCGTGAAGCCATCCTCTTCTCGTCATGCGTCATGGTGCAGAGTGTCGCGACGCGGTCCTGACCTTGTTGCGATTCTGTTCGCAGCTGGCGGCCACGTCGTTGGCGTCATACGGCGATGACGATGGCGGACATGACGACCGATCTCGCCGCGGTGGCTACAGGCGCATATCGTACGGCGGTGGTTACGACGACTCTCACGACAGACGAGGCGGCCGCCGTGGCGGCAACGGAGGCGGATATGATGATGACAGCTACGGAGGCTACCATGACCATGACAACGGCGACGGATACGACGACTCTTACGACAGACGAGGCGGCCGCCGTGGCGGCAACGGAGGCGGATATGATGATGACAGCTACGGAGGCTACCATAACCATGACAACGGCGGCGGATACGGAAATGCCGGGTACGGCGGCGGTAACGGAAATACCGGATACGGCAGCGGATACAGTGGTGTATCCCACGGAGGCGGTAACGGAAATACCGGATACGGCAGCGGATACAGTGGTGTATCCCACGGAGGCGGTAACGGAAATACCGGATACGGCAGCGGATACAGTAGTGGATATGGAAATACCCGGTATAACAACGGATACGGCAATAATCGCCGGGATAGAATCTACATTATTTATCATAGCCAGAGACCGGGTTCTAGAGGACACAGAAGATTCAAACTGAAGGATTTGTGGAAAGGAGATAAGAAGCAAGGATATAAGCACTAACACAGCTGGCGGTCTAACAAATGCCCCGTACTAATATACTTGTGGTCTAACAAACTCGAGACTGAACTTAATCTAGTATCGCATATAAATTGTTTATCGACTAATTACTATAATATATGTACGCTTCATTATCATATGTACACTATAAACCGCTAATTTACGCCCTACTCACCATGTTCACCAAAGTATACCATAGTTGTGTAACATGATAACGAGTCAGTTATAAATTATTCGCCTCATTTCTACTAATATATCGTTTTATTGACAGCGTTGAGCCTGATGTATACGGCTACAACTATTTATAGGCCACTCAGTGTATAATCCCATACCGTTTACATTATATCGTAACAAATGACTGTATACAGTTCGTTAACACATTGTCGTGTTATTAAAATAAGGTTATGTGAATGTTAAATCTCGACTTCTGAATTTGTTTTCTCTACTTTAGTATTCGGCAAATAATTACGACATTTGAAAAATTACAATATTTACATAACATCATAGTTTGCATAATCTATTGATGACAACGAAATATATGCGTGATGGCTAATGATGCGATCATCTATATTCACTGCGAGAAATACAATTTGTCAGAGAAGACAAATATTACATGATTACATAACATAAGCATGAATAGCAAATGAATACGTATATAAAAAACAAAAGCGCGTGCGAGAGCGTGTGTGCGTGTGGCTGTGTTTGTTTGCTCGCTGGTTTGTTTATTTGCTTGTGTGTATGTGTGTGTGTGTGTGTGTGTGTGTGTGTGTGTGCGTGCGTGCGTGCGTGCGTGCGTG
>NW_014577247.1:209139-218739 GCF_000485595.1 Priapulus caudatus
ATAGGTCTTCTTGCCAAAAGAATTGCCGGTGAGCAGACCTTACACGCACCAGGGCACGCGCGCGCTTCACATTTATACGGCTTTGAAATTTTCAAATACATTCAACAAGAACAATAGAATTACAAATTTCTTTTGTACATTCCACCTATTCTTTACGAGCCTCCGTACTTTTCGGGGAACTAGTGGTAGACTAATATATTAAATACGCAAGTGTCACACTGTTGATCATATTTAAATACATTCCCCTCCACCTTCATTGTGACTGGCATGAAAAGCCAATTAAAAAATAGATCATATTCTTGTTAAAAAGCACTAAGAAAATGATCGCGTGTGTGGTTTGTTGTTAGCATTGGTAGATTATCTTGCTCTTTAGCGGCGAGGACCGAAGTCAATGCATGTAAGCATTTTATCAAAAGTGTGTTATACTAATATTATCTAGTTTATTAACTGGACCGACTCATGTTACCACACACATTACACACAGGCGACACACACACACACACACACACAGGTCCTCACACGCACACACACAACACACAAACACACACACACACTCTCTCTCTCTCTCTCAGTGTCTCTATCTATCTGCCACGCTCTTTTCTTCCGGTGCATTGTCTGTCACAAACAAAACGACAGACGTCGTGCTGTCGTACATGTCTCATTTGTAGCATAATATGTTGTGATGTGTATAACTAGGGCGTATATGTCACGCCCACCTGCACGATCTCTGTCACCATGGCTCTGTCGCTCTTCATCGTCGTGATGTCATCTCGCATCTTCTCTATGATGATCTGGTACGCGCTCGATTTCGTTCTGTAGAAGTGTGTCGTGAGACTGCAACGAAAAGCCAAACACGACCATTAGTTAAAGTGATTACGTCACCGTAAATAGTAAAATGTTAACAAAAATTATGTCCACTTTTTCACAAAGCGTAAGTGATTCTGTTAACTTTTTATGGTTAAATTGCTGCATTATACTTCCTGTCGCTTTTTCACAAAGCGTAAGTGATTCTGTTCACTGTTTATGGTTAAATTTTTGCATTATACTTCCTATTTTGCAATTCCGTTCGATGTGAATAAACACTCGTGACGCATACATAGCCCATAGCAAGCATTTATATTATGTCGTGATCAATATATCAACTAGTTGAAAAACAATCTTATCAGGTAATAATTTGAGGATACATTTAGTGCCGTTAGTACTTACTTTTCATGTAAAAAAAAATGCAACAAAGATTTTACAAATATACACCATAGAAATTTCGTGACGTGGTCAATTTCGTAATATTTATACATATTATGCACAAATATATTATATTATATAATACTATGATAATATAAGTTAACTAATATAAAATGTGTGTGTGTGTGTGTGTGTGTGTGTATTTGTGTCCGTATGTGTGCATGCATACATCGTGCTTACATGAGTAGAACGACGAGTGAGGTGAGAGCGATCGTCGACGCGACAAACCAGAAGACGTCACGCGGGAAATCCGGCAGGTCGCCGATGTGTGCGATGACGACATCGTACATCGCGCCGCTGCCACGGAACGGCCCGCAGCCTAAACTCGGCGTTATCCTAAATGCACGGAAGTAAAAGCATTGCGTTGACGGACAGGCAGATGCGAAAATGAACAGATAGATGAGTGTGTGTGTGTGTGTGTGTGTGTGTGTGTGTGTGTGTGTGTGTGTGTGTGTATGTGTGTGGTAAACATGAGTCGTCAAGTATAATAAACTAGATAATATTAGTATAACACATTTTGATAAAAATGCTTACCATACATACTTCGGTCCTCCGGTTACCGTAAAGAAGCAAGAATAATCTACCAATCGCAACAACAAACCACAACACGCGATCATTTTTTAGTGCTTTTTAACAGAATATGATCTATCTTTTAAATTGGCTTTCATGCCAGTCACAAGAAGGTGGGGAATGTAGTAAAATATGATCAAACAGTTGCTGACACTTGCGCATTTATAATTAGTTCCACTAGTTCCGAAAGTACTGGAGCTCGTAAGAATAGGGGAATGTACAAAAGAAATATTGTAATTCTCTTGTTCTTGTTTGAAGTATTGATTTCAAAGCGCATATGTGTGCGCGCGCGTGCCTGCGTGCGTGTAAGTGTCTGCTCACGCATGTGTTTGTTGATACGTGCGTGTGTATGTGCGCGCGTGCGTGTGTGTGCGTGTGGTGTGTGTGCGGCTTGGTACGTGCGTGCGGGCGTGCGCGCGTGCGTGCGTGCGTGCGCGTGTGTCTGTTTCTAAAGTTTGTAGATTTAACCAGTATCATAAATTTACACAAAATTTAACCAATTTCCGCACCTGCCATCGCGCCGTTGCGTATATTTACATGCGTCAATATCACATCACTTTGGTATATCCCATTTAACGAATACGTATAACCACCGAACGTTCATAAAATTCTAGGTCTAGCAAGCGCAAGCGACAAGGGCGTGCCGCGTCACACTGAATGGGCAGTGATCGTGATAACTTGATTTGTGCAGCTAACTCCGCCGTGTTGTCGGCCAAGCAATCCTCCATTTCTTGCTGTCCTGCTCCGTGCGCTTCCTCCTCGTCCTACTTCCTGTTCTTATCACATGTCATCATCTGTCCGCGTTCTCGGCCTCCGCTAACTTGTTATCAACTTCCTCCACATTCTTCTCTTCCTCCTCCTCATCCTCCTCCTTCTCATCACGATCACTATCATCAGTAGCAGCAACAGCACCGTCGTCATCGTCGTAGTTAGCATCATCATCATTATAATCATCATCATCAGCAGCTGCAGAAGCAGCACCCTATCAATGTGTCCTGTGTTGTGCGAAAAAATATCCTCATCTGGCACGTTAAAATCGTAGGCTACGTTCCATTCTCGCTCCCCCTCTGTGTATTACTCCCTCTTCCTCTCTCTCTCTCTCTCTCTCTCTCTCTCTCTCTCTCTCTCTATGGCTCTCTCGTTACCCCTTTCTCGCCCTCTACCCTTTTTTCTTTAGGCTGTGTCCCTCTATGTGCCGCTTGGCTGTCAGAAAATATCGCTGAACACCGAGTCGAGATTTGCATCGATTGCTTGTGCATTGGCAGAGGCGTGGTTCTCCTGACCCCACTGCAAAACAAAAACACAATCCGGCTGATATGGTTAGTTAGTTTTAATTTCACAATTACTTCACTTTCTCGCTATTTGTGCGCTTAGTCACTCACTCACTCACTCACTCACTTCACTTTCTCGCTATTTGTGCGCTTAGTCACTCACTCACTCACTCACTCACTCACTCACTCACTCACTCACTCACTCACTCACTCACTCACTCACTCACTGCGACTCAGCTGACGCTCTCCGCGTCCCTGCACTCGCGTTACTCTCCCTCCATCTCCTCTCTCTCTGCCGTTCTCTCTGCCTCTCTCTCTCTCTCTCTCCTCAGTTTCTCTTCTCTCGGTGCTCTCTCTCTCTCTTGCCGCGCGCGCGATCTTCTCCTCTCGTGCTTGTCGTGCAATGGTCTCATTGTAGGCATAAGTATGTTGTGATGGTGTATAAAGACTAGGGCGTGATGATGTCACGCCACGTCTGTCACGATCGCTGTCACCATGGCTCTGTCGCTCTTCATTCGTCTGATGTCATCTCGCATCTTCTTCTATGATGATCTGGTACGCCCTCGATTTCGTTCTGTAGAAGTGTGTCGTGAGACTGGCAGCGAGAAGCCAAAGCACGAACCATTATGTAAAGTGATTACGTTACGTAAATAGTAAAATGTTACAAATATAGTCCACTGTTTTGCACAAAGCGTAAGGTGATTCTGTTCACTGTTTCAGGGTTAAATTTTTGCATTTACTTGCTATTTTGCTAATTCCGTTTCGATGTGAATAAACACATCGTGACGCATAATAGCCCATATCAAGGCCATTTATATTAAGTCGTGATCATATAGTCAACTAGTTGAAAAACAATCTTTATCAGGTAAGAATTGAGATAACATTTAGTGCGTTAGTACATTACTTTTCATGTAAAAAAAAATGCAAACAGAAGATTTTACAAATAACACGGCATAGAAATTTGCGTGACGTGGTCAATTTCGTAATATTTATACATATTATGCACAAATATATATATTACTAAAAAAAATAACTATGATAATATATAGTTACTAAATATAAAATGTGTGTGTGCTGTTGTGTGTGTGTGTGTGTGTGTGTATTTGTGTCCGTATGTGTGCATCATACATCGTGCTTATCATGAGTAGAAGCCGACGAGTGAGGTGAGAGCGATCGTCGACGCGACAAACCAGAAGACGTCACGCGGGAAATCCGGCAGGTCGCCGATGTGTGCGATGACGACATCGTACATCGGGCGCCGCTGGCCACGGAACGGCCCGCAGCGCTAACTCGGAGTTATCCTAAATGCTACGGAAGTAAAAAGATTGGCGTTGACGGAGCAGGCAGATGCCGAAAATGGAGCAGAAGATGGGAGCAGATAGACAATAGATGAGACAGATGACAGATATAAAAAGATGAGAACCAGATGGACAGATAGATGAGACTAAATGGACAGATATAGATGAGACAGATGGAGCAGATTAGATGACACCAGATGGACAGAGTAGATAAGACAGATAGACAGATACGATGAGGCAATGACGGACAGATAGATAAGAGACAGCTGGACAGATAGAATTATAGACATACAGATAGAAAGGCAGGCAGACAGACAGACAGAGAGAGACATGTGAGAGAAGGAGAGAGACATGTAGAGACAAAGAGAGAGAAAGAGGGGGGAGAGACAGACAGAGGACACACACACAAGTTGAAACAGGAATGATCAGCTCGTCTTCATAAACCCAGAGTGAAATCTATGATAAATACAGCCACACCAGCGAAGGCGGTCAGTCACCTCCATAGAACGGTCACCTGTACATCGATGCGCGTACTTACTTAAACATGGACCAGCCGATCGGGACGAGGCAGAGGAAGAAGGCGATGAGCAACACAACGAGGAAGAACGCGTTGGAACGCGACACCTTCCCCAGCCTCCGCGACGGTTGGTAGTTTACCATCAATGACAACTGCAGCAGAGACGAGGCAGAGATGCACATGTGCCGGCTTGACTGGATATAGTTTCTAACGCTATACTCCCACTGGCCATATATTCCAAAACCCTAAGCTTTTTCTGTAGACAGAACTGAGCCATAAAACACACACGCACACACGCACGCGCACGCACAGGGAGACGCTCGTGCGCGCGCAAACGTTCCACACCAGCACACGCTCACGCACGCGTACGCACCCCCGCTCGCATACGAACACTTACTCGCACACGCACACGAACACGAACACACACACGCATATATACGTGTGCGTGTGTGTGTGTGTGTGTGTGTGTGTGTGTGTGTGCGTGCGTGCGTGCGTGCGTGCGTGCGCGCGCGCGCGCGTGTGTGTGTGTGTGTGTGTGTGCGCGCGCGCTTGTGTATTCGTACCTTCTTCACGTAGAACGCACGGATGAAAGCGATCACCATGGCGGCCCCAAGCCAGCGGAGGCAAAAGAATGCTGGGCCCAACCTGAAAAAACTACAAACTGCGAAAGTAGCAGGTAATTTGTCGCGGTTAAATAGCCACATAGAGGCTCCTGCTAGAGGCATAGTGAACGGTGGCTGTGAGGTAAAGCATAATCTTCACGTAGTTTTCAAAAAGACCGGAGGTGAGTTCACCATGACCTGTGGCCTAGCGCTGTAATGCGTCGTGCAATGTGAGCATGTATAAATTAGTAGTAACGGCTATGATACGGTTTTCCCCCCGTTCGTCCGTGTAGCCCAGGTCTCCTCACTGCGTTGGCCCTTTGGTTCCTTAAGTCTGATTTGTCGGCACAAGCTTTCGCTGTTAGCGGTGAGGTGCTAGGCGCTCACGCTAGCGAGACTGCACTGATTTCTCCTGGCAGGCCATGTGCGTCACCATGGCCACGGAGGAAGTCAATTCCATAGAACTTTTCCCGAAGGTCAAGTATGCCATGCCTTAGACCACCACCGAGCAATAAATATAGTAATGCTCGATTAATTAATATTGGGCCATGCTAATCCAAACTATATGGCGTACCAGCACCAACGCCTGCGAGATAGACTAAATCAACACCTGTACGGGATGTTTAAACTCTTGGTAGCCGATAACACTCAGACAGTCGTACGTATTTCATCGAGAATCCTGCAACACGGCAGATGTAAAGGCTTATGGACATGTTAAAAATATGTACCGACGTAGGGACCCGCGACGGATTAAATCTAGAAATAATACGATATCGTAGGCGTTGGGGCGAGCAGTTGCGCTGGATATTTATTACAGCAAACTCTCCAAAGATATCAGGTTTGTACTTTTGAAAGTATAATTTTTACAAAGTAACGAGTTCTTTCTCAGATACTGGCAATGCGCTGCGTGAGCATTATCTGACTGTGCGCTACATTATAGAATGTTTCGCGATTTAGCCACCTGTGCATAATTTAATGTGCGGCAAACACGCATGCGCGCACGATCACACGCACACACGCACGCGCGCACGATCACACGCACACACGTACGCGCGAACGATCACACGCACCAACACGTAACCGCGCGAACAATCACATGGGCCGCACACGCAGCACACACGCACGCGGCGCACGATCACACGCACACACGTACGCGCGAACGATCACACGCACAGCCGCGACGAATGCAACACCACACAATTATCCCGCGCACGATCACAGCCACACACACACACACACACACACTCTCAGCACACACACCACACACACCACACACACGACAACACACACACACCACACACCACACACCAGCTCACGCCGCACGCAGCGCACGGCACGCCACGCAGCATCACGCACGCACACCCACAGCCCACACATACACGACACACAGCACACACGACACCACAACACAGCTATCACACACACGCACACACACACGCACACACATACACATCATCGATGTTTTAAGATGCGCTTACGTACTTTCTCGGAAATTCAACCAAAAACGTGACGATCAGCAAGACGCCAAGGTCGACGATGGCCAGCTTATATATCTGCTGTCCGAAATATGTCTCCCAGCACTAGAGACAATGTAAGCACATTATGAGCTGAACCCCGACCTAAACCCACGACCCTGACCTTAACTCTAAGCTATTTTTAAGAGGTTTAATAGGACAATCATATTCATAGACACAGACATAGTTTACGCAAGTTATCATGAACTGTAATATGAGTAATCTGTAATTAAAACTCCACATTTCTTATCCCGGTTAAATTAAAGACGTACTTGAAGGTTATTGCACTCGCCGCAACTTCCGAGTTCGCTGCTTTCGCACTGGGTTACTTGTCTTATGACAGCATAGACCAACATGGCGAGAGATGTCAGTCTTAAAAACACTATTCTGCGTGCAAGATAACACTCTGATTATTATACTTCAGTCGTGATTACGCACACATGCATAAGAATAAATAATAATTATAATTTGTTATAAATAAGTTTAAAATACGATTACATAATAAAATATTGCCCCGCGACACGTAACTCACTATTACCGTAGTTTAATTAAAGTATTAATTAAATTAATAGTGAAAAATATTGCGCAGAATCATGCGCAACGATGTGTTTGACCATATAGGCGCCATCTTACCTGAGCAGAATCACGTTGATTTCAGTGTCGAGTTCGTGCTGACCTAACTTCGTGATCGCCGTGAACCCGACCGAGACAAACATGTAGAGCACGGTGATCGTCAGCGGAGGCAGGAACTCTAGCGCCAAAGACTCCACCGTACTCAGCGACGTGCTGGACGAGAGAACCTGCAGTGTACGCCATCGTGCACACGACACGTCATCACTCATACACGTTTTTTTACAAGATTTTTGTTCCGAATGTCTTGTGAGTAAATACTAAATACTGCCAATTAAACACCGGGGCAAACATGAATTATTTGGGCGAAATTCTATTGTATTTGTTAAAATCATACAGCACGCAGGGCCGTACCCTCTGGAAGGAGGAGACAACAGAGCAGTTGCTTTCCTAGATTTTAGAGGAAGGGCGTAATAAATGTAATTAACCCTAACAGAAATTGAAGTCATCATGTAGGCCTAGTCATCTGTGAAACCCTCGCCTCAGACCCGCTCCCGCCTCACGGTGACTGGCAGGTGCGCTCTTCCCACGTCAATACACGGCTGATTGACGGCATTTTAACTCTCCCTCTAAGAATTCGCTAGTGTGTTCTCTAGGAATGTTCGCTATATATAGTGTACTCGCTAGGAATTCGGCGCATGTGTGATCTCGTACCTCCTGCGTGTATACTGTGGCGAGCAGTATGATGGCACCTACGCCGACGAGCACGAGAATCACCACGAGATTGATGAGTTGTCGCAGAAGAATCAGTTTACATTTCTCTTTAAATGTTCGACTCTGTACTCTTTCCTGTCTCCTTTCCTCCGCTAGATCTGCCTATATATATATTAATTCGTACCTTCTTCACGTAGAAACGCACGATGAAAGCGATCACCATGGCGGCGCCCAACAGCGGAGCAAAGAAGCTGCCCAACCTGGAAAAAACATACATAACTCGAAGTAGCAGGTAATTGTCGCGGTTAAATACCCACATAGAGCTCCTGCTAGAGGCATAGTGGAACGGTGCGTGAGGTAAGCATATCTTCACGTAGTTTTCAAGACCGTGAGTGAGTTCACATGACGCTGTGGCCTAGCGATGTAATCGTCGTGCTAATGGAGCATGTATAATAGTAGTAACGGCTATGAATACGGTTTCCCCCCGTTCGTCCCGTGTAGCCCAGGGTCTCCTCAACTGCGTTGCTTTGGTTCCTTAGTCTGATTTGTCCGGCAAAGCCTTTCGCTGTTATGCCGGTGAGGCTGCTAGCCTCACGCTAGCGAGACTCACTGATTTCTGCAGCCAGTGTCAACCATGGCCACGGAGGAAGTCAATTCCAAGAACTTTCTGCCCGAAGTCAAGTATGCCATTCTGTAGACCACCACCGACCAATAAATATAGTAATGCTCGATTAATTAAATATTGCCTGCGAATCCAAACTATACGCGTACCAGCACAACGCCTGTGAGTAGACTAAATCCAACACCTGTACGGGGATGTTAAACTCTTGGTAGCCGATAAAACTCAGACAGTCGTAGTATTTCACGAGAATCCTGCAACACGCATATGTAAAGCTTAGGACATGTTAAAAATATGTAACGACGTATAGGAAACCCGCGACGGATTAAATTTAGAAATAATAGCAGATATCGTAGCGTTGGGGCGAGCAGTTGCGCTGGATATTTTTACAGCAAACTGCTCAAGAATATCAGGTTTGTACTTTTGAAAGTATAATTTCTACAAAGTACGAGTTCTTTCTCAGATACTGGGCATGCGCGCTGAGCATTATCTGACTGTGCGCTACATTATAGAATGTTTCCGATTTACACACTGTGCATAATTTAATGTGCGGCAAACACGCATGCGCGCACGATCACACGCACACACGCATGCGCGCACGATCACACGCACACACGTACGCGCGAACGATCACACGCACACACGTACGCGCGAACGATCACACGCACACGCACACACGCACA
>NW_014577247.1:221228-221916 GCF_000485595.1 Priapulus caudatus
GAGAGAGAGAGAGAGAGAGAGAGAGAGAGAGAGCGCGCGCGCGAGAGAGAGAAAGAGAGAGCGCGCGCGAGAGAGAGAGAGAAAAAGAGAGTGAGAGAGAGAGAGAGAGAGAGAGAGAGAGAGAGAGAGTAGGAGAGAGAGAGAAAGAGAAAGAGAAAGAGAGAGAGAGAAAGAGAGAGAGAAGAAAAAGAAGAGAGAGCGAAATAGAAAGAAAGAGAGGGAGATGAAAAGTATCTAGATAACGTATCTATGTAAACGTATTATATATTCGTGGTAATATTCATGATCGTCTATTATAGCTCAGCTGTTACTTAACGGCGTAACGTGCACGCCTTTTGCGAATAAAATTATCACAAAGAACAACAAGTATCAACGCACCCATCTATCTTCCCAATTAGTCACCGCTGTTCAGACATACAAATATTTAACCCTGTCTCTACAATGTGACACTATGTATTTAACTTGTGACCCTATCGCTATTCTGTAACCTGGTCCCGGCGCTGTACCCCTATCTCTGTCCTGTATCGACCATGTAATCATGTCTGTGTCGTGTAGCCCTGTCTCTATTCTGTAACCTGCTCCCGGCGCTGTACCCCTATCTCTGTCCTGTATCGACCATGTAATCTGGTCCCGGCGCTGTATCCCTATCTCTGTCCTGTATCGACCATGTAACCTGGTCCCGGCGCTG
>NW_014577247.1:221986-225290 GCF_000485595.1 Priapulus caudatus
ATAAAATTATCACAAAGAACAACAAGTATCAACGCACCCATCTATCTTCCCAATTAGTCACCGCTGTTCAGACATACAAATATTTAACCCTGTCTCTACAATGTGACACTATGTATTTAACTTGTGACCCTATCGCTATTCTGTAACCTGGTCCCGGCGCTGTACCCCTATCTCTGTCCTGTATCGACCATGTAATCATGTCTGTGTCGTGTAGCCCTGTCTCTATTCTGTAACCGGCTCCCGGCGCTGTACACCTATCTCTGTCTTGTATCGACCATGTAATCATGTCTGTGTCGTGTAGCCCTGTCTCTATTCTGTAACCTGGTCCCGGCGCTGTATCCCTATCTCTGTCCTGTATCGACCATGTAACCTGGTCCCGGCGCTGTATCCTTGTCTCTATTCTGTAACCTGGTCCCGGCGCTGTATCCCTAGCTATCGCTGTCCTGTATCGACCATGTAATCATGTCTGTGTCGTGTAGCCTTGTCTCTATTCTGTATCCTGCTCCCGGCGCTGTATCCCTATCTCTGCCCTGTAGCGACCATGTAATCATGTCTGTTCCGTGTAGCCATGTCTCTATCCTGTGTATCGACCCTATGCCCCTATATCTCTGCTATGTGACCATGCATGTCTCCGCCCTGTGACCCTATTACTCCGTGAGTTTATCTCTACCCTATGATCCTGTCTCTACCCCGTGACCCTGTATTTACTCTGTAACCATATCGCTGCCTTTTATCCCTGTCTCTGCTATGTGGCACTGTCTTTACCCGTGCATGTACCGTGTATATGCTGTTTACCACTGTCTCTGCCGGGTTACATATTTGTATCTAATCGTCGCTACCTACGTCGCCCGACAGGAAGCAGCGTGTTAATTCTCGCTACTCTCCGGATACCACTTACGATTAAAAGTTGATAGATGTTCAGATGGTTGAGATCGGCCGTCTTCGCGCTGCTCAGGGTGAAGTCCCAGCCGGTGAAAACCTTGAACACGTACTGCATGTTGCGGTTGACGCTCATCGACTCCTGCGC
Source organism: Priapulus caudatus (assembly GCF_000485595.1). NCBI lineage: Eukaryota > Metazoa > Priapulida > Priapulimorpha > Priapulimorphida > Priapulidae > Priapulus > Priapulus caudatus. The sequence continues at coordinate 223,014 of NW_014577247.1, forward strand.
GACCAGCCGCTCTTTCCAATGTTCGGAAAACCTAGAATGCGGTATGCGAAATGTCTGTAAAGAGGCTCGATTTGAATTGCGAATTTTGAAGGAGTCGTCTGGGGGTTTGTAGTCGCACGTTGCGAATTCTCGTCCTCTGTTTTTAATACTTTAAAAGATAAACGCCTTCTTCTCTCCCTCCCCCTCTCTCCCTCCCTCTCTCTCTCTCTCTCTCTCTCTCTCTCGCGCGCGCGCGCTCTCTCTCTCTCGCTCTCCTTTTCTCTCTATGGGAATTTAAATGACTAGAATTTCTTCCCCGTTTCTCGCATAATATTTCCCTGTCGTTACAGTATGTCTAGACTCGACGATCGTGGCTCGACACTCACTCCTTAATTCACATATCAGTGCAGTGTGAAGCGTAATCGCGGTATAGCATCCCCCCTCAGGTGTGCGCCCACCGCGTGTCCCTGTACCTGCTTAGCATGAGGATGGCACTGCATAAGACGTAGATTCCCGTCACGACGATGTAGGCAAGCGGTACGCTGTAATCGAATGACACGCCTTGGATGTCCAAGTCGGAGTTGTTGTAGTAGCCGATGAAAAACCATGTATATTCCATCCATCCCTGCAAATGACAGAGTTAGTACTGTCAACGCGGTCACGCGGAGTACTACACGTAATGAATAATTATAATAACCATAATAATAACGATATCCTATATCTTTTAATAGTAATATAAATATTAATAATAATAATAATCATGATAATAACAATAGTTCGTATGGTAATACTAGGGATGAAAGAAAGTAATTACATTAAAAGCTGAACTACATATATACGGTAAATATTTAGTTGTAACGCTTTTAATGTAACGCGCTCTGATACAGTACGTTATAGTGGAACATGCTAGGGTGTCACATTACTTTTTATATAATTACAAAAAAATTATTAAATATATTATTTAAATTAAATTCTTTGTTTAATTATTTTATTAAATATTCAATAGATTACCCATTAACTAACCAACCTTACCGTTCCCTGGAAAATGTCCAGAACGTAGTCGTACCAAAGCGAGCTCCGACTATGCAATGCATCTAGATATTGCGCCGCACAGCACTGTACCGTCATGTTACACACAACAGGCTCGATGATATCCCCGCCATCTGCAACAGAGCTTTCAATTTACCTACCCGCTTATTTATTCTGTTGCCAGCAGTGATTGGCTGGTAGGTCTAGCCAATCCGCATTGCGATAGGGACGTTCTAAAAACGCTGCTTAGTAGTAAAAGTGCAGCGAAGTCGACAATATTTAGTATGTACCCGTGAAAATCACGTATAGATTGGTACAGACTGACTCTTCTAGTAACAATATCCAACGGGAGAGTGGTTATCTGGCGTAGACGGATATGTCGATAATATAATAAATAATTAATAAATAATAATTAAGAGGCACGGAAGGTGTTGTTATTTCTACGAAACTCAACCAAGCAGTAGAGCACATCTAACTCGTGGAATATCGAAAAACAGTTATGCTCGTCCTGGACGGATTGCTGGTGATATTCATTTAGCAAAGGACACATAGTTGCAGCCAATGTCCGTGCGCAGAACACCTCTATATGATCACCGCCAGGTGGCGCCCCGCCATCGACAGACTTACCAACCGCAGAACGGCCCCGCCCCGACTGATATCACGGTGTTGGCAGAAAGAATAGTTAATTTAATTTAAATTTTTTTTTTTGGGTAGGGTTAGGGTTAGGGTTAGGTTTTTTTTTAAGTGGCCGCTAGTAGTCCAGTATCATATCGCATTCTATTTCTGCCTGGTGTGCGATAATCACCCGTACATACTCACCGCCAGGCGGTGACGTGCAGTCACCGTTCTTACTCACCGTCAGGTGGCGCCGCTGCGTCGCTGTTAACGGCCTTGTCGAAGAAGACGCTGGGTAGTGTGACGAAGATGACCATCAGTAGCAGGATGAGGAAGTTGAGCACGAGGAGCCAACGCACGAAGGCGAAGTAAGACATTACGCCGCTGCCGAAGTTTCCTTCGACCTCCTTCATCGACTTGTCCCATACCTTGAAGTTGTCGAGAAAGTTGTTCCATTTTCGCTTCGTTTTGAACCACTGTAGATGTATAGAAAGAGAAGATAGCGCGTGAAATTTACAGCTGATTCTGTAGATACCTTTATGATACGCAGTTAGAGAGAGACACAGAGGGACACACACACCACGCGCGCGCGCGCGCACCCGCACGCACGCACCCGACTTTCACATCACCACACACACCACACACACCACACCA
>NW_014577247.1:225734-233377 GCF_000485595.1 Priapulus caudatus
GGAGAGAGAGCGAGAGATACGAGAGAGAGAGAGAGAGAGAGAGAGAGAGAGAGAGAGAGAGAGAGAGAGAGAGAGAGAGAGAGAGAGAGAAAGAGAGAGAGAGAGATGCAATGGTGTTGCACTACAACGTATACTGTATATGTGTAGTGTCATCCCAGGCGGTACACGGATAGTATGTAGTGTGTAAACATATACGCCTATTTGACTGATTATTACTGTATGCGTTTGTTTAATTTGATCTTCAAATCATTTGCTTATTTCGATATTTTGATACGATTAAAATGGCTCAGTGTGTTGTTTTATCACTGATGTTATCTACGGCATGATAATATGTTTGGTTTGCACGTATTGCACGTATGCACGTTTGCACGTATTGATATGCATGTCATGCCTTCTCATTGTTTACGCTTATGTGTATTTTTATGATGTCCCGTATAATAACTGACTATCACAGTCTCCACGATTGGTCGTTTTTATACCTGAGACGCGGTGCTTCCCGAACCACCTCACAGAATCACTGTCATATCTCCCTTATACCTCTATTAGCAATTTTCGTATATTTTGCGAAAACAGCACCTCAATTAGCCACTGTGTTCGGTACCTACCTGGTGCAGTGCAGTTACAACTAAACGGGTTCTTTATTGAATTGCCCTATTAATCCGACCGAGGGCCATATATAACCAAGCCTTCTTATATATCGTCGCTAGGCCAGGAAAGACTAGTTTAGACGTATATTTTACCCATGCATATCAAAATGTCGAGTTCGCGGCACTTCCTTGTCAAACATTAACTTTTATAACGTCTCATTACGACATCGATGAGCTAATATAAGTCTGTCTGTAAATGACGTCTGTCGAACAGGCTAAATAGTTTAAACAAATGAGTGGTACGCGCTTGCCGCACTGTATAACAGTCTCATACTCTAGCAGGTGTGGTGGCACTAACCTCATCGCCCGCTATATACCCTATCAAACATAATAATGCACGCTCATATAAGCGCTAGCTATCAGGCAATATTTGATCCTGTACGGGTAACGGGAGGGGTATAAAAATGTGCGGGTAAAGCGCTGCCGCTATCTCACACACAAACACAGTGAGGCAATGCACTGAAATACACAACACGGGTACTTACGAAACCTTTGGCTCCTTTCTCTTCCACGCTGTAAATAAACAACAGATAAGCGTAAATTTATATTTTTTAAATCGCAATGCTACCGCCTACGGTTAGTAAACGTTTCTATAAAACGGAGAAGCGCCAACAATTAATATTCAAGCGCCCAAGTAGTAGATACTCTATTCTCCGTGCCCATTATGGGATTAGCTCAAATTCAACGACCTACTCGTCTTCGTGGTAAAGACATTTTAATTGAATTGAGGCGATGCGGTGGTTATTTACTACACCAGGCGACCCCTATTATATTACCGCACGGCGTTTATAGAGTGTAATTACGCGTACTTGCATATTGTATAGACGTGCCGCACTTGACGACTTCTCCAGGGCGTATATGATGAGCGTACCATGACGTTTTCGTGATAATCCCATAATCAAAGTGAATTTAATAATTATTATTATCACCAGCCTCAGGCTCGGCTCTACTGCAAACCACTAACTTTTCGACTTACATCTCGTAACCCTTCCCGGCTAGCATGTCCTTGAAACGTTTGCTGGTCATCGGGTGAGAGTGATGGTCCGTACTGAAACAGTTCTTCGCCCAGCATCGCCGCCGAGTCGGCAGGTTCTCTTCATCGGGAGCGGAAACCGACAACAACTGCTCCCTGAAACGACAACGAATCGATGATGTACATCAAGCACATCACTGCAAAGTTATGTTCTATCGCGCAAGATGTAATGTGAGCCATACTAAATCTTATCGAACTTCCTTCGTTAACTAAAAAGTGTCGACGACGACGACAACGACGAGGATGCCAATGACGACGATGACGTCGACTACAACGCCGCCGACGGCTACAACGACGTCGACGACGACGACGACGACGACAACGCCGCCGACGGCTACAACGACGTCGACGACGATGACGACGACAACGACGACGACAACGCCGCCGATGGCTACAACGACGTCGTCGACGACGACGACGACGACGACGACAACGACGACAATGACGTCGACTACAACGCCACCGACGGCTGCAACGACGTCGACGACGACGTCGTCGACGACGACGACGACGACGACGACGACAACGACGACGATAACGTTGTCGACGACGAAATTATAACGATGACAGCAACGCTGTTCGTCTCATGAATTGCACACATCCCTGTATCTACACGTTATATCATGAGTATATATAATAGGGGTAATTTACTCCTGAATGTATAAATATGTGCATGGTATTACACACCACCTGTAGCTGTCCGTTATATTACCGCTTGCCTGTATATAAGTGGAACTCTACTCACCCCATCCTGTTCATGGCGTACGCGCGCTGACTGCGTGACAACGTCATGCCCATGCCAAGCGTCGCAGTCCGGCTGTTTTGGTGCGACAGGGCCTTGCCGCCTCCTCGTCTCCTGCCATCGTCGGCGTCGTCACGGACCGCCTCCTCGGCCTCGTGCGCGCTGTACGCCTGGTTGACGTGGTAGCTGCTGGTAGAGGGCTGCTGGGTATCGTGGGACGGCGACGCGTAATAGGCCGCCCGTGGAGCCGGTGGCGCCCTCTGGTGGCTGCCGTACCGCTCGCTGGCAGGGTCGTCCATGTAACCGGGTGGCGAGCTCTCGTGCATCGGCGGGTAATCGTAGTCGATGATTACCTCCACGCCCCTGCCGCCGTTGCCGCCGCGCTGCCGCCGCCCGGGTGACGACGATGACGATGATGGCGGGAACCTACCTTTGCCATCGTAATCAGGTCGCGGTTCGTGCATGTGGCCTGTGTGAGCAGATAGTAACAAGATAAACTCGATGATATAGAATCGTACTAAAATTTATTGATTTACTTACTAAAGCAAGCCTAAGATCAAGAGGTATTCCTATAAAAATTTAAGCAAAACAAAATGCGCGTCATAGAAGTTCGCTTTACATGCTAACAACATACCTTCATCTCGCGCGCCTCACGCTATACACCAATAGCGCCCTCGTAGACCAATTAGAGATAGTACACAAATTTGTATACACAAACACGGTTACAATAGCAAGCATAACATGCTGCAGCAAAAGAAAGCAAGTTTGACATTAAATTATATATGTTTAACTGGACTATTTGTGTTATTATTATTATTATTATTATTATTATTATTATTATTATTATTATTATTAATAATAATTATATTAATTTTTTAGCTGCACTGCGTTTTTTTACGAAAGCGATTCCGTGCGCCCGGGCGTTCTTTCTTTCCTTCTCTCTCTCTCTCTCTCTCCCTCTCTCTCTCTCTCTCTCTCTCTCTCTCTCTCTCTCTCTCTCTCTCTCTCTCTCTCTCTCTCTCTCTCTCTCTCTCTCTCTCTCTCTCTCTCTCTCTCTCTCTCTCTCTCTCTCTCTCTCAACGCAATGCTACCGCGCCTACCGGTTAGTAAACGTTTCTATAAAACCGGAGAAGCGCCGAACAATTAATACTTCAAGCGCCACAAGTAGTAAGAGTATCTATTTCTCCGGTGCCCGATTATGGGATCTGATAGCTCAAATTCGAACGACCTACTCGTCTTCGTGCGTACTAAAAAGACATTTTAATTGTATTGAAGGCGTGTGCGTTGGTCATTCATACACCAGGCGACCCCTGATTATATGTACCGCCAGCGGCGTTGATAGGATTGTAATTACGGCGTACTTGCCACATATGTGTATAGACGTCCCGCACCTTGCGACTACTTTTCAGGGCGTAAATATGATGAGCGTACCATGACGTTTTCGTTGATAAATCCCGATAATCAAACAGTGAATTAAATATATTATTTCACCAGTCTCACCGAGTCTCGGCTCTCTCTACTGCAAACCACTAACTTTTCGACTTACATCTGTCGTAACCCCTTCCCGGCTGAGCTATGTCCTTGAAACGGTTTGCTGGTCATCGGGTGAGAAGTGTATGTCGTACTGGAGAACAGGTTCTTCGCCCAGCATCCGCCGCCGAGTCCGGCAAGCCAGGTCTCTTGATCCGGGAGCAGGAAACGACAACAACTGCTCCCTGAAACGACAACGAATCGATGATGTACATCAAGCACCATCACTGCAAAGTTATGTTCTATCGCGCAAGATGTAATGTGCAGCCATACTAAATGCTTGTTCGAACTTCCTTCGTTAACTAAAAGGAGTGTACGCGACGGCGACGACAACGACGAGGAATGACAATCGACGACGATGCCGTCTGACTACAAACGCGCCGCCGACGGCTACAACGACGTCGACGACGACGACGGACAGACAACGCCCGCCCGACGGCTACAACGAAAACGCCCGGCGGTCGACGACCGAGAACAGACGGACAACGACGACGACAACGCCGCGATGGCTACAAGTTGCGGGACGTGTCGACGCAAGACGACGACGACGCCACGACGACGACGACGACAACGACCGACGACAACGGACGACGAGGTTGACGTCGACTACACGCCGCGACGGCTACACGACCACGCGTCGACCCGGTCAACGACGACGAACGACGACAGACGACAACGACGACATAACGTCCTCACGTGTCGACGACGAAAATTATAACGATCGACAGCAAACGCTTGTTGCGTCTTCATGATGTGCACACATCCCTGTATTCTACACGTTATATCATGAGTATACTATAATACACGTAATTTACTCCGCTGAATGTATAAAATATGTGCGATGGTATTACACACCACCTGTAGCTGTCACGTTATGATTACGATTGCTGCGCAGTTATAAGTGGAAAACTCTGTACTTCACCCCATCCTGTCATGGCGTACGCGCGGCTGACTGCGGCGTGACAACGTCATGCCGATTTGGCAAGCGGTCGCAGTCGCTGCTTTTGGTGCGGAGGGGCCTTGCCGCCTCCTCGTCTGCCTGGCCATCGTTCGGCGTCGTCACGCGCCGGCCTCCTCGGCCTGTGCGGCGCTGTAACGCCTGGTTTGAGCGTGAGGAGCTGCTGGTAGAGGGCTGCTGGGTATTCGCTGGGACGGCGAGCGTATTAAATAGGCACGCCGTGAGACCCCGCCCCCCAGCGACCCCCGACCCCTGACTACGACTGTCCGGTGGCGCCTCTGGTGGCGGCCCGTACCGCTCGCTGGGCAGGGGCTCTGTAACATTGTAACCACGTGGTGGCGAGCTTCGTGCCATACGGCGGGTAATCGTAGTCGATGATTACCTCCCGCCCTGCCGCCTGTTGCGGCGCGCTGCGCCGCCCGGGCTGACGACCGATGATGCGATGATGGCGGGAACCTACCTTATTGCCATTGTAATCAGGTCGCCGGTTCGGTGCATGGGCTGCTGTGAGCAGGAGGAGTAACAAGATAAACTCAGATGATATAGAATCGTACTAATACATGTTATTGACCTTACCTTACTAAAGCAAGCTAAGATCAAGACGGATTCCTATAAAAATCTAAGCAAAACAAAATGCGCGTCATAAGAAGTTCGCTTTACATGCTAACAAACATACTCTCAATCTCGCGCCAGCCTGACGCTATACACCAATTTAGCGCCCTCGTAGACCAATCTAGAGGATAGTACACAAATTCATGTATACACAAACACTGGTTTACAATAGCAAGGACATAACATTGCCTGCAGCAAAAGAAAGCAAGTTTGACATTAAATTATAACTATGTTTAACTGACTATTTGTATTATTATTAATTATTATTATTATTAAATAATTATTATTAATTTTTAACTTGCACTGCGTTTTTTTACGAAAGCGATTGCCGTGCCGCCCGGGCTTTCTTTCTTTCCTTCTCTCTCTCTCTCTCTCTCTCTCTCTTCCTCACCCCCTGTTCTTTCTTTCTCTCTCACTCTCATCTTCTCTCTCTCCGTCTCTCTCTCTCTCTCTCTCTCTCTCTCTCTATCTCTCTCTCCTCTCTCGCTCTCTCTCTTCTCTTTTTGCCCGCGGTTAAACTAAAATTATTACTGTCGTAGGTTGCTCCCTCTCTCTTTCGCTCTCCTCTTCTCTCTCTCTTTCGTCTCTTTCCCTCTCTCTCTCTCTCCTCTCTTTTTTCCAGTTCTCTTTCTCTCTTTTTCGCTCTCTCTCTCTCTCTTTCTCTCACTCCCATACCGCACTCCAGTGCAAATAAACAGGTGGGGACGCCTGTCTGTCTGTGTGCTCATCCAACCATTGGTCGGTGCGCTGTAATAATATTAATTATATCGCCATCTTCTGCGTGCATAAGGAAATTTTGCTTGGTAATTTTCCAATTGTTCCGGAGGCGTCTATCAGTGCTGATATGTTATTTCAGATGACTCGGCTGGCCCTCACGTACAGCTAGATATTAGTTATATAGCCTTATTATACTGATAATTTATGCATTAGGTGCGCTGAACAAACAACCCTGTTAGATCCGGGCTGGCTTGTGGTTCCGTGTTTACAGGAACTATGCTATGTCTATATAGTGGCCGTAAGTGTGTGCGCACACGATGAAACTCAATTTGGTCGATACCACTAACCATTTTCGTAAGAGAACCCAAAGAATATAGAACAAAACTTGCCAATATAGACATAACGGGGTGAAAAGAAGAACGGCGGTAACGTGACGCGGGCGCCCGCGCGTAGATGGATGGATGGATGGATGAATGTATGGATGGATGGATGGATGGATGGATGGAATGGATTGGATGGCATGGATGGATGGATGGATGGATGGATGGATGGCAATGGATGGATGGATGGATGGATGATGGATGGATGGTGGATGGATGGACTGGATGGATGGATGGATGGATATGGATGGATGGGATGGAATGGATGGATGGATGTTATGGATGGAAGGATGGCAATGGACGAGCGACGGACGGACGGACGGATGAATGTATGGTATGGATGGATGGCATGGGATGGATGGATGGAATGGAATGGATGAGGGTATTGGATGGATGGATGGATGGATGATGGATGGATGGATGGATGGATGGATGGAATAGGATGGATGCATGGCATGGATGGATGTATGTGATGGAAGGATGGATGGACGGACGGACGGTAGCGGACGGACGCCATGAATGTATGAGGGTATGGGATGGATGGATGGACAGGATGGATGATGGCATAGCATGATGGGATGGATGGGATGATGGATGGATGGATGGATGGATGGATGGATGGATGGAGGCTATGGATGGCGATTGATGGATCGGCAATGAATGGATAGAATGGATGCGATGATGGATGGATGGATGGATTCGGATGGATGGATGGCAATGGTATGGAGGATGGAGAATGGATGGCGCCGCGCGAGGTGGGCCGGCCAGTGCGCCTGCGTCGGGATGGATGGGATCGATGGTTGGATGGATGGCATGGATGGATGGATGGATGGATGATGGATGATGGATGGATAAATGACAATGGATGAATGTATGAATGGGATGGATGGCATGGATGTTTTCGATGGCATGGATGATGGAATGGATGGATGGATGGATGATGGATGGATGGATGGCATGGATGGATGGATGGATGGATGGTTATGGCAAATGGATGGATGGATGTATGGGATGACATGGATCG
>NW_014577247.1:233402-235347 GCF_000485595.1 Priapulus caudatus
CTCTTCCGTCGTTCTCTTTTCCTCTTTTTCTCTCATCTCTCTCTCTCGTCTTCTCTCGCTCGCCATACCGCGGGACTTCCAGTGCCAAATACAACAGGTGGACGCCTCGTCGTTGCTGTCGTTGGCTCATCCAACCAATTGGTCGGTGCGCTGTAATAATATTAATCATGCCATCTTCTGCTGCAAAGAATTTTGCGGTAATTTTCCAATGTTCCGGAGGGTTATCAGTGATATTTATTTCAGTGACTCGTCTACCCTACGTACAGCTAGATATTAGTTATATAGCCTTATTATACTGATGAATTTCATGGCATTAGGGTGCGCTGAACAGAACAACTGTTATGATCCGCTGTGGCTTAGTGGGCTTCCGTGGTTTCAGGGAACTACGCACGTATGGATAGATGGATGGATGGATAGATAGATAGACGGACGAACCGCCCGGACTAACGGACGCACGTATGAATAAATGGAATGACGGATGGATAGATAGACAGACAAATCGCCCGGACTAACGGACGCACGTATGGATAAATGGAAGGACAGATGGATAGATAGACGGACGAACCGCCCGGACTAACGGACGCACGTATGGATAAATGGAAGGACAGATGGATAGATAGACGGACGAACCGCCCGGACTAACGGACGCACGTATGGATAAATGGAAGGACGGACGGCTTGACGCACGGGCGCCCGTTCGCACGCATCTATGCTTACCGATGTAGCAAACAAGTACAACACTTTTTTACTACTGCTGCTGCTGTTGTCGACGTCCTTGCTGTCGTAGGCTCAGTCCCAACTACGATTCATTCGACTCAGCCTTTACTCGCGATCAGCTTATTTCCTTCTTGTACCCTTTCCTTTCCGCGTATACGATAAACCCCGAACCACGAATACCGGCACGTGCTGCCGTCCGACTCAACACTGTCGCATCTCATATTAACAACATCCTAACCGTACGATACGATTTCTCGCTTTTATCTGCTACACGAATCTTCAGGGCAAAGTTCTCGTCGTGACGTCACCATCTCGACATCGTGTGGATTTAGAACGGAATAAAACTATAGTGCGCGCACCCTTCAGTTTAGTAATGTCGAATACTGTGATGCATATGTGGGTCGTGGGGAGTTAGTGTACACGGTACGCGTTGTATGCTCGCCAGTACTCGTTAAATACACGGTCGATGTCGAACCAATGATCGCCTTTTTAATTCGGCCTAGCTCTTCTGCAACTACGATCGGCGATTGCCAGGCAACAGGCAGATGCTACGGCAAACATTTGCCGTTAACCATTATGAAGTTGGTGAAAGATATGTTTGCTAATGCGATGACGCGAAAAAGCTTATCCAAATATTATTTGAGCTCCAAGTGAAAGTGTTAAACGGGCTGGTAACGACGATGGTAGCTGAATGCATGTAAGAGCACAGGCTCAAAAACATTTCTAGTTATCATAACGGGAAGTGCTGCTTCTACTTCTACATTATAGTTCGGCGGTTATATGGTTGGTAGGTGTGTGCGTCTCTCTTGTTCTGTGTGTGCGCGCGCGTGTACGCATCTGAGAGCATTTGTGTGCGTGCATGCGTGCGTGCATGCTTGTGCAGACATTTGTTACGTGTGTGCGTGGGTCCATGTACGCGTGTGCGGACATTTATTACGTGTGCGTACGTATATGTGTACATGCGTGCGTGCGTGCGTGCGTGCGTGCGTGCGGCACTTAGAAACTGACATTAGGGTTGGAAATTTACGATAAATACAGAACAGAATAAATTATGCAGCTTGTAGTTTAACAACCATCCATATCAGTAAAAATGGAAAAATAATTTCAGAGAGGTAAGCGATCTAAGTCTACAACATAGTGAGCACAGACGGACTGAACTGTTCTCTGCAACAAGCTAGTAGCTGAAGGAATGGATACATACATATGCATTGTATAACACACATACATA
>NW_014577247.1:236568-252637 GCF_000485595.1 Priapulus caudatus
ACCCTCATGATCCCAATTGTCAATGGCACCAGAAGGGAATTGCCCGGGATCAAAGTGGCAGGGTAGCGCAACGCGGTTTTGGTTGTGCTGTGCCGTGAAAGATGCGAGATCATGTTGGTACCTACGCAGCTCTGCGTAGCTGATTGCAAGTCCTTTATGGTTTAGGGTTGTGGTCACAATTTTGCCTCCGCGTCCAAGACCATGAACAGATTCCGCATTCATGATATGCATGGGTGTTCTCCTTCTGTCGTTTCTTTCGTCCACCTGTACAGTTCTATGATGCATGTATATCCTTCAATCATCTTTCTATGGTACAATTCGTGTCTTAATTATCGCTTTTGGCAGACATCTTATACTTCTTCTAATTAGGTGAACTCCAAAATGTATAATAATGGTGTCAATCAATTTCTTGGTGTCAAAAAAACCTATATGTTGCCACAAAATCAACTTCCTATGTCACTTACTTACGGAGTTATCATCATTAGACGAAATTCGCAAAAGGTGCTATTTGGGGGTAAGGTTGACCTTGAGTTACAATAGCCCCCCTGTGCATCATATAGAGCGGGGAAGCATTGCGTAGGCTCAAGCAGATACAAACGTATATATATATGTAGATCTAGTTTATTTGTACATGTTTAATAATACAATAATTCATGACAGTAGAACAACATGGCAGAGCGTGTTTCATTAACAGCCAAATCGTTAGCAGAAATTGCCTACTATATAGTATTACTATATATATAGTGAATTGCCTATTGTATTATCTCTCTAAGATTTGATATTGGAGAGAGAAATGTTCACTACATGCGACAGTGGTGGGTCCAGCGAGGAAAAGGGATTGTGTCCTTGATATTGTTGATGCCCAAAATCCACTGTAGGTGGCGCTCAAATCCAAGCCCGTAGCCACCAGTAGGGGTCGCTCCGTAGCGGCGAAGGTCGACATACCTGTGGGTTTTTTTCGGATTATTTTAGCAGGCAACTTTGTTTGAAACTACAAACATTGTTCTAGTTTGATCTAGTCCAGTGTAAACGTTTAAAGATGGGCACAAACCTGGAAATACCTACCTCTCACACCTCACAGTTATGTAGAAAGAGTTAAATACTGTCTCCAACGGCACCTGATAAAGCACCACACTAAAGTCGGAAGAATCCTTTTCACAACATATCCTTACCAGGAGAGAGCATCTGCTTGACCCAGCTTCGCGACCTTGGCTTCTAGCCGGTCAAGATCATCCTCACGTAGACTGCCACCGCACAGTTCTCCCACATCCGGTACCAGCAGGTCAAAGCAGGCTACCTGTTGATGAATGGTACGTCGGTTCCAGTCCCACCAAGAGTTCACAATATTCTATTCTGACAGAAGTATTACCACTAGTATAAATACATTTCTAAGAAAATACAAAAAACCTAAATATTTCTCAATCCTCACCAAAGATGATGAAAACTAGATAGGGACTCAACATACTGAACTGATGTCATTACATCCGACCTAGAACATGCAACATGTGAACAGGAAACTGACCACGTGAACATGTATCTGGCATCAGAGGTGTAATAGTTTACCGCAGACAACAGTGCGACTAGTATGGTCGACCGCGTTTATGATAATGTCACTGCTCACCGTTTTCCCATCTGGGTTCGGTCTCATGTAGAAAGGTTTAGCCGAGGCTGGCCAGTCGGTGACAAACACGGGTAAGCCACCGGCCTGCTTCACCAAGCACTGCTCCTGCTCGTTAGACAGGTCGTCACCCCACTGCAACGAAACGAGCGACAGCTGACATGGCGCATGCAATTACGGCGAAAATCAGTTGAGTGTGGCCGGCGCACGCACAACTGCCGCAGTGAGAAAGGGCGCACATGTGCGTCAATCATGAGATACTTGCGAGTTTTGTGGATGTGTAAACGTGAAGACGTCTACATCAATGACGGTCATTCGTTACACTCACCTCAGCCTTGCTCTTCAGTCCCGGTTGCCCTCGCAGTATTCCGATGGCATCTGTGTATGTCATCCTGTAAGCACACGCGATCTTTACTCATCTTTAGGCCATATTCGTAATGACACAAGGGAAATATTAAAACGTGCAGCTCTAGGTACGACGTGAGTCTCATCCCGTGATCAAATAGTACAAGTAAAATTAAGTAAAATTAGTATGGTCTTGCCTTATAATATTGTCCTTTACTTATTATAATGTATCACCTTGCACCATAACTCTTACTGGATGGTTTCTTTCGAAAGTTAGAGTGCATCGGTTTTCAGAATCTAATCACCACCGAAGAACGGAGGTTTTTACCTTTTAAATTCTGACGATAGCATTTTCTGCACTTGTTCCTAAAACAATACAAACAAATACAGCAATTAAGCATGTACAGGTACAAATTCAACAACCACTGGCAGCATAACACATGTAGTATGTTATGCTGTATTGCATGTGTGCCACCTAGGGTGCAATCAAGAGTGCATAACCTATAGTTTATGTGTTCTTTGTGTAATGTTGCATCACGTTTTCGGGTCCCCTCTGGTCACCTGTGCATTTGTCCGCTATTTAAGCGGCTTTTCCTAGTGATAAATGTCTGTGACGTATAACGACTTGTACAGACATCATGGATGTATGCTAATCACGCACAAGGGTTGCATGTGGCCCAGCACTGCACTGAGGAAGGAATCCTTACTTTGTGTCCCTTTGGTGATAGATGTTGGAAGAACAGGGTCAGGTCACTCTCACAAGTCTCCAACATTCGCTTCACTGTTGTCTTCACCAGGTCCTCTACATTCTACAGTAGAATGTTGGAATGATGGTGGGTGGAATACAGTGTACTGAATTAACTATCTGATGGATTTAACACTGTCTAAATTAAACACTGCTTTATGCACATTTAAATCATTCTCATGAACACGTTTACAATTTCTGTAATGACTAAACGTTTTTCCTTTGATCTTATACCTCTTCTCCCTTATATCTCTTGGGTTAAGACGAATTACAATAGTAACGAGTGATAGGGAAACCAAAAAGGCAGGCCAGGTTAGGCAGCTATACGTGGGGTTTATTGCCGTGGACATTGTTCAATTTTCAACGGCACCATGACACGTACGGAGGGCAACCATGGCATTTGCCGTCAGTGCTGTGGTGAAATTTTAGCCATTGTGTAGCGACGGACGCTGTATGTACGGAGGCACTCCCACCTGCATCAGGTCGTCCAGGGAGGAGAGAAATGCCAGCTCTGCCTCGACCATGTAGAATTCAGACATGTGACGACGACTCTGACAATTCTCGGCTCTGAATGCCGTGTTGAATGCGTACACCTTAGACATTCCACTGCAAGAACAATAACATCGCTGTTTGAGGAATCTGACAAAGGAAATGGTGTACGAATGCTGTCTTCCTAACGGTAATATATATTAGTTTAGGAAGTGACAATAGTTTAGTGACGGTGAATCGTAGAAATGCACCCGAGTTACAAGTAGAAGTAGTTTAGCTATGGGAGTGGAACAGCTATGACATGGGCATTCACCCAATCACTACTTTAGGTAGGTTCCTATATTGACTGTTGGTATAGGTCTGTGTAGCCTTACGCACTATAAAGGCACCACACATATGGGTTCGACCATTCCTAAACATAATAAATGTTAACTCCATTCTCATAGACAGCATCAATTCCAAACTACGTCTTACCTAGCAACAGCTTCTAGATGCAATTGTCCAGACACAGTGAGGTAGGCTGGGGTATCGAAGAACATCAGTGGGGTAGAATTATCTGTCGTATCTGGAGTATTTTTTCTCGGTCCGCTCGCTTGAATGCCTGGCTACTTCAATTATAAAAGTATTATTCATTAATGTATTACATCAAAATAAAATTATTTTGACACATGCAGTAAAGTGTACAACGTGTAATACTATCTAGATGTCTGACTTAGGTGTCTAAATGAATGCAAACATGTGCATGCATGCATGCATACAAGCATGTACATGATTAGAATGTCATATACAGTGGTACTTGCTTTACCAGTACAAGTCAGAAACCATGAAAATGTCCCGATTAAGTGGTGAACACATTTCTCGTCGCACATGCATGCCTACTTGTACCTTGTCTGTACACAACATGCACTGTACACTGCACATAGGGTGCAATACATAGATGGTCTTCCAAAGACATACGTAATTTAAGCGAAGCAACTGGTTATCCGAGGCCTATATAGCAGGGACCAATGTATAATGTTATTAATCCCAGTAACTCAGTGAATAGATCAGTGTTCTTCTCACAGATGGAAGGCTTACCATGATGTGGAACACCTCCCCAGCTCCTTCACAGTCGTTTGATGTGAGAACTGGCGTGTGCACTTGAATAAAGCCTAGACTCTTGAAATAACAAATGCACAGTAGATGTTGGGTGATACACAGTATATACATGTACCCACGCATCTGAGCTCTTACTTTCAGTAAACAAAGAGCAAACGTTTGTATTATATTATAAACCTTACATTTATCTTGTAAGACGAAAGACAGAAAACATGAGAACCCTAACAAATGGGCCAATAAATATTAAATTTCATTTCTATGGGATGAAAAATGTCATGATATGTAACAATTAATCATTCAAACCAAATAAACCTAACCTGGTAGAAGCGATGTATTTCTTGTGTCGCGACATTACGCATCCTGAGCAGTGCTGCAAAGGAGTTAGTTCGTTGTCTCAGGTGTAGATGCTGTCTACTGTAATCTGCCGAATACCGCTTTCTCGGCTTGAAAGGATAGTCTCCCTGTGGGCAAAAACCTATAAGCCTTCACTTAGCCGACATCCAACTGACAGAAAACCTATTTAATCAGTATCAACATAGTTTTGGTATTCATTCAATTATATGTTCCACAATTCTAAAGTTCATGTTATATATATTATATACATATAACAGTGTTCTCGCCAGAAGTTTTAGAACTTTATTGTATGGACAGATGGGGCAGGGCCTGGGAGGGGGTTGTATCAATTGGAGCCAATTATGCATGTTGTAATTACGACACAAATACGCAGGTTAAGTTAGAAGACATATAATTAAATATATATTTATATCTATCAAGCTGTGAAAACACAGCATGACTGTGCTGGAATCTAGAAGCCATCTGCAATCTAGTGCTTTTCGGTTGGGCAATTAGGGAAGGTTGGAGGATTTATGGCATGACTTCAGCTTTGAAGGCATGTGGGACTTGATATGCATCAAAAGCCTGGTGAGAACCATGTGTGGTGGACACGCACACATGCACACATGCATGCACATGCACACATGCACACACATGCACACACCCACACACGCACACACACAACACACACACACACAATGAAAGGTCTGGATTAGTGTCGATGCCCCAATAGCAATACATATTTACCGAGACATCACATGGGCCGACCAGAGAGATGGATTCGGCAACAAGTTCGACTGCCTGCCCTTGTCCTTTGCTCTGTTCTAATAGACCTGTCACTTCTAGACAACTTCCAAATGTGATATCCCTGCAGAGAGAACACAAATATAATATTCATCAATGCCATAACATCTTAGTGTAGATAAGATTAGCAATTACTACAGATGCCATGCCGCTACTAATGCATTAATTACCACTGGCGGTAAAAACATATCACTACACACACAGCTATATAGCCAACCACAAAAATCAACCAGCGTCTTTATTAGCATGCAACAATTAAGGAATTGAGCTTACCTTTTATCACAACATGGTGTTACAACTACTTGAAGGATTTGCTGGGAAGATCCATCACCTAAATCAACAAACTTTCCCTCCTTCATTGCCCGAACCGCCTTCACCCATCCCTGTTTATTAAAAAAGAAAACAAATAATTGGATACTGACAACACAGTTCCAACATAAGTGAAGCTGAGAGGGTCTATGCGATCCCCCAGGGTACTGCCGAACGTAACCTGAGTACGATCCGGTATACCGGAACGTACCCTGGTAACTATCTAATATGCGGACCGCATACCTCGCCTACTCCACTAACGAGTCTAGGGAGTCGCCTACGCCTACTCCCTAACCGCCTATCAGATAGTTACCAGGGGTAATACCGAGCCGTACCCAGGGTACATTCCGGCAGTACCTGGGACATAGACCCTATATCATCTATGAGCATAAGTGAATGCATTAAACCCACAAAAGGCAATGAAGCTACACTAAAGCAAATGACAGACTACGTATGGTAACGTATTATATAAGGCTATTTAAATGATGATACGTACCACTACTAGTACTAGTAGTAGTACTAGTAGTAGTACTAGTACTAGTAGTAACTACTAGTAGAAATTAACTGATAGAAAGTATGAATTTAAATTTAAAATTTGTAGAAATTTGTACGAAAAATTCCAGTACCAGCCCAGTATGAGTGTGCCCAGCTCATAGCAAGAAACGTATGAGCTGTGGCAGAATGAACCACGTGCATATTGTTACAGTGTCAGCTAGTACTAGTAGTAGTAACTATAGACTATAGTAGTACTAGTAGGCTTTTTTGTGCGAGTTTACATCCGCGTATTATAATGAAAGTGTCATGACACTGTAGCTCACCACAAAAAAAATGACACAAATGAGTGAGTAGAAGAAGCTCAGTTTTAATTGAGCAACCATCGACGTACATTATAGAAACGATTGCCATCTGTATATCGCAATAATAATTTATAAACCAAAATGAATCACAATTTGTGACCATATATGGCGCTATAGCCGCTTTGTAGCGATGGCGTTTGAAATAAAGAGGTTATGCTGCGTTCCGACATGTTTTGTAAATCTTATCTCTAATATAGAGCGTTTTCTCTCGGCAGGGTGGAAAGGAAATAACCAATTTTGCATAAAAAGATATTGTCAATGAAATCTTGTAAAACGAACCCAGACGAGTGTGAACACACACTGTTTGTGTCTATATAATATGCTATAATAATTGCCAAACCCTACTAATTTGCATATTTTTTTTTTAAATATCAAAACCCCTAGCCCTTATTCATTCACATACCAAAATGAGCAAAATCCGTTGAACCTGAACTGACTATGGCAATTTCCCATTTTTGCCCAAAAAATTGCCCGTGGCTCAAAAGTACGTCAACCGACTGGCGTGCGTTCAAAATAGGACGTTTAATATCATGGGAGCATAGCAGTAACGCTCATGAGGGGTCTATGTCCCAGGGTACTGCCGCAACGTACCCTGGTACGGTCCCGGTATCGGCAACGTACCCTGGTCACTATTTAATTATTTGGTTTAGGGTATAGGATTAGGGTTAGGGTTAAGGGTAGGATATAGGGTTAGGGTTTCGGGTTCGGTTTTAGGGGAGTAGGCGTAGCGCGACTCCCTAGACTCGTTAGTGGAGTAGACGAGTACGGTTCGGCATATTAGATAGTACCAGGGTACGTTCCGGTATACCGAACCGTACCACAGGTACGTTCCGGCAGTACCCCGGGGGACATTAGACCCTCTCAGCGTTGGAGCAGCAGTAACAACTATACCCAATTTCAAACATGTGGGCCAAACGGTTCCTGAGTTATCGTTGACCGAATCGAAATGTTGACGGACGGACGGACAGACGGACGGACGGACGGACAGACGAACGGACGGACGGACGTACGACGGACGTCGACCAATGGCAATAGCTCAGCTTGACGTGATGCGCAATGATACCGAGGCTCGCCGAGGATTGACACTTTGTGTCTTTCCAATCAAGTCTAGCGCCGCCGCCCTTATCTTCTAACTTTTGAGTACAATACCATTTCGCCATGGAATCGCCGATCTCACGAACTAGGGCATTCTGCTAGGCTAGAATGGTTTCCTACGATAGAGTTTGGCACAAAAACGAAAATAACACGCCGTTTAGCGCACTAAGCTACGTACTTTTGTTTGCATTTTAGCATCTCGGTAATAAGAATAAGCCCCGCCTTCTTCGTTGATGGGCATGAATGGGCGTCACCGACGTGACCGGTTCCTTTCCCGCCAGCCTGTTTTCTTTTCGTAAATAATGAAATGCCCGGCCCGATGCATTTGAATCGAAACAAGAAAATTTTCTGGCATTTTCAGCTTGCTGTCGAAGTGAACGAGAGTGCGTCATTATTGAAACAATTCAAATAAAAACACACACAATATTCGGATCGAGGCTAATCCGAGCTAAGTTTACATGCCACAGCGCCATCTCTTGGATGTTTATAAGTAAATATGGAATTTCAATAAAATAATGCGTTTTTATTTTATATGTATTTACCACGATTTACGTTAGTAAACTTTATGTTATTTTTTACTGAATTTCTCCAGTGATCTTTCGCCTTGAGTTTTTCAATCGTCTTTCATGCCTTCGGTAGAGTTTTTTCTGGCGTGATTATTATTTTGCGGCAGGCACTCATTTTGGGAACCTCCTCCAACATTTTACTTCTTCCTTAGGTAAGTTTAGTCCAGTCCTTTCCACTGTTAATTTAGGAAGGAAGGTCAAACTGTGCCATTCGTATAATTACTCTGCTTTCTATAGTATGGATTCCATAATTTTGGCTCTTACTGCCGCAGGATATAATATTTCGCTCAGTCATGAACCTACCATTTTTAGTTCGACCTCAGTTATCATCGTCCGTTAAACGCTCCTATATCATTAATATAAATCCCGCTCAGGTATGAATATTTGTTTCCCATTTTTTAATACTTGGGTTGCTCTATTAAATTTCTATCTTTTCTTGTTTGTGATGTTATAACCAATTGTATGTTGTTTTGTTCATAATAAATCGAATCTTGTTTGATTACAAGCCTAGATTTCTGGAGAATGACTGACCAATTTTTGTTACGGTTTTTATAATCTCACAATTCCTACAAATATCGTCATAATCAATTGTCCATCTTCTAAAACGATACAGACCATCCGCTGACCCGCTGTGGAGACGTGCGGCCGGGCCTTGAATTTGGGGTGATACTGCCATTAGGAGTGTTCTCACAACTTATATGTCCATTAATTGTCCGCATAATAACAGAATATAAATATATATATATAATATTACTATATTATGATATGGTCCCATGATATATTTATTTGTGGTTAATGTCATTTAGGTTAGGGTTAGGGTTCAAGGGTTTAGGATTATTCAATCAATTAACTCATGTAAGATATTCCAAAGTTGGGAATACTCCTAATGGAGTGTTAGCTGCCGAGATTGGCGCAGCGTCTCCACTGCGGACAAGCGCCTTCATAACTTTGAAACATGCCCGCGGTCCCGCGGTGCGCAATATCCCCGCGGAACCGCGCGTCTAATCGCGCCGCAGCGCTTTAAAGGATGCAAACCATAGATACTAACCCAAGGGGCTTAGATACCACCCTTGGTTAGTATCTATGGATTCGCAACAGCAAAGCTGTCGCATGCAATCTGTAGTCATGTCTCTCTGGACGATGTCACGGTGAACTAAAAATAACAGGCAGCTGGGCTACGGGTAGGTACGCGGGTCAGCGTATCTTAAATGTCGCGAGGCTCTAGGGTACGCCAGTGCCATTCGCTTTCATACCTTAACGAGACAAAGATGGCCGGCGGCGCGCCAGATTTTCGAAAGATAAACGCCTTGGAAATAAATTCACGATTTTGAGAGAGTTTAGATGAGGCAAGAACCCTAACCTAACTCCTAACCTAACCCTAACCATAACCTAAAACCTAACCCTAAGCGCCTAATCCTAACCGCAACGCCTAACCCTAAACGCAAAAAAAAGGGGGGATTGAACGACGCGACGGCATGGCCGTACCTCCAGCCACCTGCCGAAAAATAAACCAGAGAAGACGTGACGAACTATGATATCATATGAACATGTACCTTTGCAGATATTTTTTGGCCTCTTAACTCAGGCTGACTAAGTATTTCTTTTACTGATGGGTTCCCTGAAAGGGAGAGTTTCCTTAACTGTTTCCATGGCTGTTTAATTTGACATAACAGCAGTTTAGCACACACTGTTATGGGCGCAGACATCTTGGGCATGGTGGTCACCGGTATGTAGAAAGACCGAAACCAACTTGGAACTTCAAACCATCTGAGCGTGATAATTTCTTTCGACACGTGTCATCTTCTACGGATCTCGGTTTAGCTTTTTTTATCTTTTTTTTATTCCGTATTGGAATCTTCAGTTAATTGCAAATTTGAGGCTTTTCTACTGCGATCCGCAGTGTTTATCTGTCAATTTGATCAACTTCGATCGTCTCTTTCCGTCGTCGATATGCTAGTCCCTTCACCCTCGGACTTTGCAGACTAATATCTATGAGGGTATGGGTAACGGCCCGAAACTGGGCGAAACATGGCATCGCATATGGTTGACCATCGCGTTGATTTATGAGGTTATTAGGTTATGATGAGATCAGAGCATATCGCGTTGATTTATATGCTCTGATATGAGATGGTAAAACACAATAGTAAAACACAATGGTGACATCACGACTGCAAATGCGACGTCAGCGACAACGGTTACTAAGTAGCAGCATAGCAGCGCGCGCATTTCAGGCCGACTTGCTTGACATTACATTTTGTATACACGCATTTTTGTTGTTTTTGCATTAATCCATTAAATATGATTAGAATCAACACCACGCGGGTTAAGACCATGAAGACATCGTGGGCCGCGTGAGTATAGTGCTTACTTCAACGTTAATTGTCACGGTTCATAGTAAGTTTGTAGTTAATTTTAATAAGATCAAAAGTACCAAAAAGTTTCGTCTCCAGACCAAAGTTGCCAAAAATACCAAGTTGCCAAAGTTGCCAATATTTGAAATGACATTAATTGTTGATGCAATGATGGGTTAGCACTTCATACTACTATATGGTACAATATTATATGGTACAATATTATATGATACATAATTATACTGAATTATTTATGCGTGTACGATAACATTACAACGTTTTTTTAATTATGGTTTCAGGTATGGCGTTGGAATAAATGATATACAGACAGCCAATGATGGCGAACTTCCGAGTTTTCTTCAAGTAAGGCCACCATTTTTTATTTTGTTGGTTTACAGAATTTTGTTTGTTGTTGTTGACTCAATAAGGTAAAAAAAAAATGTCGTTTTGTCAGATCAAACAAGTCAAAATACAGTGATACTGTTATAAATGATATTAAAGTATTTTAAGAAAACTAAATGAAAACAGAACTCAACTTGTAATTATTTTTACTTATATTATAAACTGTTTGTTTATGAAATGTTTTTGTTTTTACATTAAAAAATTTTTATTCATTTTTCTTAGAGAAAAGGTCGGCGGGAATAAAAAAATTCTCCATTTTTATTTTTTTTCGTTTTTCTTGAAAATTCGGGTCGGCGGATCTGTAAACCAACAAAATAAAAAATTCTCGCCCAAGCAGTCTAGCTGTGTCTAAACCGCGGTTGTCACTTCCTCCCGTGCGTAGATGGAGGGTGCCGTTACGTGGCAGCACTAGTCACTTCGCACGCTTCAAAGTCCAAATCTTCCACAGAAAGATTCCACAGTCATAATTCCGTGCTAGACATGGCCTTATTTCCCTAACCCTAACCCTAACCCTAACCCTAACCCTAATCCTAACCCTAACCCTGACCGGCCCTGACCCTAACCCTAACACAAGTGCAGCCACATCACGTGACCCTCCATCTACGCACGGGTCAAAGTGACACCCCTAAACCGCAGTCTGTAGCTCTTTGCGTTTCTGCTGTTTCTGGTCGTTGTTCTCGTTGTACCGGGTCGAAAATAGACTTGCGTTGGAGGGCGAGCAGAGTAAATTCTCTAGCGCTTAGCAAATGTAAAATGTAAACTTCATAGACAGAAGATATAGACTGTGAAGTGGAAATTTCTGAGTGATTGTCCCACCAATTCATGTCTGGAAATATCAGCGTGTCAAGAAAAAATGTCTCGGCTCTCTACGTTAGTATTATGTTGCTAATAAGGCACGTGAGACATGTTACAGATAAGAGATGCCGGAACAGAATGTAAATTTCGCCAGACGAATAATTACGATGTGTAACGGGTGTGTTGAATTTATATTCTCAATCATGTGTTCTATATATGTACGTGAGTAAATGATTCATAAAAGCCGATATGAATGTACCTATATACCCCTCCCCTCCCCCCTGTTTGAATTTCATCCTGGGGAGAACCCTGCTGACAACACAGTTCCAACATAAGTGAAGCTGAGAGGGTCTATGCGATCCCCCAGGGTACTGCCGGAACGTAACCTGAGTACGATCCGGTATACCGGAACGTACCCTGGTAACTATCTAATATGCCGGACCATACCTCGCCTACTCCACTAACGAGTCTAGGGAGTCGCCTACGCCTACTCCCTAACCCTATCAGATAGTTACCAGGGTACGTTCCGGTATACCGGACCGTACCCAGGGTACATTCCGGCAGTACCCTGGGGAGCATAGACCCTATATCATCTATGAGCATAAGTGAATGCATTAAACCCACAAAAGGCAATGAAGCTACACTAAAGCAAATGACAGACTACGTATGGTAACGTATTATATAAGGCTATTTAAATGATGATACGTACCACTACTAGTACTAGTAGTAGTACTAGTACTAGTAGTAACTACTAGTAGAAATTAACTGATAGAAAGTATGAATTTAAATTTAAAATTTGTAGAAATTTGTACGAAAAATTCCAGTACCAGCCCAGTACAGTAGCAAGAAACGTATGAGCTGTGGCAGAATGAACCACGTGCATATTGTTACAGTGTCAGCTAGTACTAGTAGTAGTACTATAGACTATAGTAGTACTAGTAGGCTTTTTGTTGCGAGGTTTACATCCGCGTATTATAATGAAAGTGTCAATGACACTGTAGCTCACCACAAAAAAATGACACAAATGAGTGAGTAAGAAGAAGTCAGTTTTAATTGAGCAACCATCGACGTACATTATAGAAACGATTGCCATCTGTATATCGCAATAATAATTTATAAACCAAAATGAATCACAATTTGTGACCATATATGGCGCTATAGCCGCTTTGTAGCGATGGCGTTTGAAATAAAGAGGTTATGCTGCGTTCCGACATGTTTTGTAAATCTTTACTTTAATATAGACGTTTTATCGGCAGGGTGGAAAGGAAATACCAATTTTGCATTAAAGATATTGTCAATGAAATCTTGTAAAACTACCTTGTTACTCACGAGCATGATACGTACTCGTCCGCAAGTCTCGATAGATACAAAGAAGGCAAGGGAGCACGGGTAGCGGTGAATAGAGTTTCGCTCTACATGCTAGTATGGCGGCTCTCTGCATATTCATAACAACAGGATTCTACTGATATAATTGTATTACTAAAACTGTGCTGGGATACCCCGTAACCTATTTAAATGCATATTCACGATAATATAGTAACTTACTCTGGTTGAGATATGCGCACTCTCGCGCTAAATCACACCCTAGCGGTATTTTTTCCTAGGTCAATCAACAGAACATAGGGCTGTCGTGACGGCGCTCTATGTTGAGCTTGTTTGTCACTCAAGTGACTAACAGTAATTGCAGTATACATTATCACATTCATAATTTCTAAATTCATATATAGTCAAGATAGAAGATAGCGGTTGAGCGCTCAGCGTACAGACGAATCCCATCCGTTTCGTAATTATGTTCCTGTTTTTCTGTATTTATCTATCTTATATTCGTTGTAACATTTCTCCATAACGCAAATGATTTCACATGATGTTTTTACAACATTTTATATAACAACAATTATATTTTTACGAACAATTAAAAATTTAAGTTTTTTTATTTATTTTTGAAACTATGGATTTGGTTCGGGTTAGAGTAGGGTTAGGATTAGGGTTAGGGTTTGATGGTTAGGATTAGGTTGGGTTAGGGTCACAATGCAGTGAATGGCCATTAAAACAGAGTTTGAGGCACGTGATTTGTATCACAATGGCAGCGTGCGCTAGACCCTATTTATCTGATTTGACCTAGGAAAAAAATAACACGCCTCCGTAGCAGTTTGTGTACTACTGTATACGCACGGGAGGAAACGGGAGCGGTGAAGTAGGATTTTGCGCTCATACAGGCATGGGTCTGCTCTATTTCATACAAACCGCGGTCTATTGATAATTTATTAAATAATTCTATGCTGGGATATCTCGTAAATTCGTAGACCAAATATAATCAATATTCATGACAATAATAAATTTCCTCTGGTGAGATATTGCGCAATTGGCGCTAATACACTCCACCGTAGCAGCATGTAATAGGGGAGACGGGGACAATTTGTCGAACACGGCAAATTTAACAGAGGCCCTCAATTCTAGTACCGCTATATGTATAACGCTCTTCAATCGCATGCACATTTCATTGCCCCATCTTCCTGAGGTCGCACGGTTTTTTACGCACGAGGAACATTTGACAGCCAAAATCATCGTTTTTTATAGGCAGGTAGTTAAAATCTCGAATTACCTAATTGTTCTGAAAATATTGTATGCTTGATCTATCAATTGTCATTTGTATATGATCATAAAAAAATGGTTTTTAGGCTGTAATTGTCAGATATTTCTTTGACGAATTAGTAATGCTAAGATACAAAAACAGCTCCCAATTATGGACCGTCTCCCGGGGGCAAATTAACCAACGTGTTACAATCTGCCATGCATTATAGCAAAGCAGTGTTTTATACAAAAATGTGTTTTGTTTTTATAAGGCCAAAAAAGGTAAGCCTATACTATAAGCTCAGACATTAGAATACATAACTTGAATTAATGGTCATGTAATAATTGTTTTGTTTCACAAGGCAATAATAGCCTAATTTATATATTTTATTCATATGTAAATGAGTCAAGCATTCGTCATAGTTTTTTGAAATTATCTAATTGTGTCATAAATTAGGCTGTTAATTGCTGAAAATCTTTCAACTTCAAATTAATAAAATTAAAAAATCTTTGCTGCGGGATATGATTGTTGGTAGTAATTGGCGAAGCTCATAGGCAAGTTTTTGACCGCAAGGAATAGTGGGCTGGTAACAATCGTCCTACATAGATGGCGCTGCATTCAACAATTACTGCAGACATACTGGAAGTGTTTCCCGAAATTCTGTCGTTTAAATCTATTTAAATTAGCATTATACGAATCGCTGATAATATGTCATCAAGTACCATTTATTATTCTATTACTATAAACGAACTAAAAGATAGCTGAGACGTTCAGCGAGGTTCTGGCAGAAAACAGGAGTTATGTGAGAGGTACGTAACGTAATCGTTAGGTCTATATTCATCAGTAGTTTTGTTTATCGCCGTCGTCATGTACGTGCTAATTATTTTCACTAACTTTCTCATCATTTTTATATAATTACTATATTATTTATTTTAAGAGTTAGAGTTTATAGGACTCAATAAAGTGTTGTATACTTGAACGATATAAAATAGTTGTAGAGTAAACATAGTGAAATTTCAAAGATATCGCAACTGAATATGATTGGCTCCCAAAAATAAGTATGAAGAGAATAGATGAATATCTAAATCGGTATGACAAAGGATTTGATGAGAAAATAAAAGATTTTTATCAACAAGTATAATTCACATGTTTTTTTGTTAATACTTCTAGCAATTTTCTCTGAATTTACCAATACTGAATTTTTTTTTCAATATGACATAATAAACATATTTTATGATGATTTATTTATTTAAGGTTTAGAATGTTTAAGTAGCAAAGTTACAAATCCAAGTCCACATACTGACTGCTTCGATGGTCGAGATGAAGAAGTCGTTCACTATAAGAGTGGATTATTTCTGGTAGATGAGATGGTGTAATCAAATAGTCTCATTGTGGATTGAGGCAGGTCAAGGCCCTGGGCCAACTGTAAACATGGTCTCATTAAGTTTGTAGCAGGCCTGCTGAAATTGGCTTGAAGATAATTTGTACGATAACTGAAGTAACATGTAGCCAGTTGTAACATTCGTGATATTTTGTGCATTATTTCTTCAACACATGTATATCAGAGAACTTCGAGTTCTGGCTATAGACTAGATAAATATGTTACAAGATTTAGAAATATTAATCTAGTATACAAACCTTTCATCATTGCAGCTACATAAGGGTAACTTGTAAAGATAAATAAAAAATA
>NW_014577247.1:253248-261283 GCF_000485595.1 Priapulus caudatus
TATTTGTTGTTGAGGAGATTTTTAGGCTCAAAATAATTGGGAGATTGGCCATTAGGTCAAGTTCAGGTTCATAACGGCATTTTGCTCTTTTGGTATTGTGAAATGATATAGGGTAGGGTTTTGATATTTTAAAAAGAAAATATGCAAATTAGGTGTAGGGTTTGGCAATTATATAGCCATATATTATTAGACACCAAAAGTCTGTGGTATGTCACAATCGTCCACCCCCCCCCCCCGCCTCTTGGTTCGTGTGCATTGTGTGCATTGTGTGCATTATGTGCATAATATCCATGGACCATGGTCATTGATATCAAGGTGTGCAATATCAGTGGCACCTTTTGGTGGACCCCCCTCAACCCTGGTGGAGACCTCGAGAACTAATGTATCTCATCTGGCTCATTGTCAAAACCTGCAATGAGTCCTTGCAGTTTGGAGAGTTGGCGTTGATTGGCCACCATCCTTACGGTAGGAAACTGAACTTGCCCTGAGCTCCCTAACAATCAAGTCTGAAATGTATATCTAAGTTATTTAGTTGAATTAACGTTTAAACACAATGCCTCGGTCTGTTCCGGTCCGTTCTGGTATTTCTATCTACCCTGGTTGTTAATGCTGATAAAAAGTAGGAACGGCTACATTAAATGTTATTATTGCTTAAATGCGATTGTTGGAATATTTATTAATAAAATCTATAAATCAAAGAAGAAATTATTTTACTATTATTAATTAATTCCTATAACACGTATATTTATTTCTAATAAGACAGTGGGTTCAACAATGATATTTATAGCGGTATTTACGAGTACCCGAGGTCAAGGTATCCAATTTTCGTTTTTGCAGCAATCTGTGCATGAAGAAGAATAGTGAGCACCACAAAGTTCCTAGTCACTCCTGACGGTTTTTGTCCAGAGCTATCAGTATCATGGACAGGAATCCGCGATATGTGAGGGTAAGGATTATTTTTCAAAAAAGTATGAATTCGGACCACTCACACAGTTTAGTTACGTAACTAATACTAATAGTAATACTAATAGTAACACTAATAGTAATAGTAATAGTATTAGTAATACTAATAGTAATAGTAATAGTAATACATAGCATAATATTATTATTACAAATTTTATTATTAGTATTACTATTACTAATACTATTAGCACATTACTATTACTATTAGCATTTCACAAAATTTGTCATGGTCAGGTGAAGATTGCTATTCCCTCTTTAACCCTTTCACTGCTGAATACTTTTTCACATGTTCGCCCTAGCTCCAAGAAACGGTATTGCTAGGGTTAGAATACCGTTTCAAACCTTGGCTGCAGCTAAACACGTAGTTGCCTTATTTGCCAAGTATCGTCAAAGAACACTACACATGTGATATACCAAATGAATCAGTATACGTCCACCTTCTTGTAACCATCAGTGCGCTACGATGCGCTGGGTACTTACGGGGTTACAGCGACTTTTTGAGACGAATGCAACAAAATTTATGAATTCGCCGTCATGTTTACTATCATTCCGACTGTGACTAAAATTCGTAATGGATCAAACAAAGGAAATTAAACGATCTGCGGTCTTCATGTAAACCACCCCTAGATCCAAGAACATGTCATCTAAGGTTTTTACAAATGGCCCAGACATTTGTGAACATCGTTTCACTTGCTTTGGTGTGTAATTGCCGTGAGAGCCATCAGACTCAGTGTGTGGTGCATGTTTCATCGTATATCTCTCTCTTGTTTTTAATCGAGGACAGAACTGGACCAAGCATCAGCCGGACGCCGTGATGGGTCACATACAGCTATGGTTAGCTACCGTGGGAAAGCTGCAAGCATGGCAACAGCAAGGTCACGATGACGACGGCAGTTCATTAAATAACCTCATCAACGAGATCAAACAGTAAGCCCAATATTTCTACCACCTGCGCATGCGCATGCTTGAGCGACGTGATGCGGTAACGCTGGTTACGGATCTAGTTGTCTATCACGTGATTATAGTTGATCATGTTACTAAATCTCGTCTGCAAATACTTTCTACAGCATCATCTCTGGCTTTCCCTTGGTAACGCAAGCTTTCCTAAAGGGGTTTATGGCATTGCTTCATGACGTCAGCGTGAAGAATATTCGAAGTACTCTAGTGGATGGGGAACAACTAGCCAGTGAGTGCGTTTATCCTTACTTGTTTATAACCCGCTTCATACCTGTTCATACCTGTTCAGTTTTCTTGTACCCATCCATCTTTCTCCATGTTCACTTTCCTACACGTTCATCGTCCTACTTGTCCGTCTTCCCACCTGTCCATCTTTTCTTTATACTTGCCCATCGTTATACCTGCCAATTTTCCCACCTGTCAATCTTTGTACCTCTTCATCTTCATACCTGCCCATATTCTACCTACAGATGCACCTTTACAACCAACCTTTCTATCTGTATGTCTTCCTATCTGTTCATCTTTGTACTTGTCTATCACGATAAATTATTAATGTGGAAAATGAAAAATGTTAATTATAATAAAGATGATTACTTATATAGTATTATGAACAAACTAGCACAACTTTGTACAGTATATTTGTGTGTGATAGGTAAGAGGCGTATGAATGGACGACCTGGGTGTCATCGTAAATAGCACCCCCTGCTAGTGCTGCTAGGGCTGTTAGTGCTGCTAGGGCTGTTAGTGACGTAGTTGTCATTAGCGGGCAGGCTTAATTAAATTGTGCTATTATAATAAGTCCACAATGAGCAGTCAGTAACGTCACAATAGCTCAGTCGTAGTACGTCACCTTGCAGGGCGCCTCGAGCCAGTTCTGTGGCACGGAAGAATATCGCACAATAAGCATTCTAAGCAGGATAAAAAGAGCCCAAAGTCTCCCGTAGACGGGAAAGTGAGCAGAGAGCAGCGCACCTTGCTGCTGGAAGTGATGGTCAAATATGCCGACCGTATATTTAACCTGAAGCGTGACACCGCAGTTAATATTGGTGTGTAGGTATTATAGCGTACTATAAGATGTGTGCTATAGCTTAGTGTAAGCGTCACCCCGGCCTTACTACCAATACTGATATGTACTATAATATATATACTGTAAGATTCACCTCGGCCTTACAGTCAATACTGATATGTACTCTACTATATATGCTGTGAGGGTCACATACACAAACAAGGCTTTGTCTCGTGAATGACGTAACACATTACGAACCTTATATAACCCACTAAACTCTGTTGCAATGTGACATGACATCCAGATGATCTGTTATAGTAATTATTTTCTATATATACATATATATATATATATATTTATATATTTATTTATATAATTATTTCTTAGTTATATATACGGTTATGGAAATAATCCCTTCGTGATATAGTGTTAATGATATCGCGGGGGTTTCTACAATGTAAATCTCAGCTTAACTCTTCCGCCACGGGCTCGTCTGTAATAGTGTGTTGTTCTTCACAGCGACACACAAGCACACTCCACCCCCCAATCGCCCGGCCACTGGTAAAATCAACCTCACGACCTCAGTAAAGGTGACAAGAAAACTTCTGGAAGCCACCGGCCTCTTTTACCGCACTAAGCAAGACTCTACTATTCTAACATGCGCGGATGGCAAAGGAAAGTTGAATGTCGTGACGTCACAGGTTGTCAAGGGAAGACAGCTGGGATGCAGAGATCAGCATTTTCCCCGTAATGCAGGTCAGTTAGAGGTTATCCGTGCTCTAATGTCACTTAATTTACTCGATGCATGTCATCAACTTACTTCGAACACGGTCGCAACCACCATAGTGAAGTTTGTTCACACACATTAACGATGCTCCATTATTCTCAAAGAATCGCAAACGTTGGTATGATTGGAAATTTAGGAGTCGTTCTGGAGGTTCTTCTATATGGAGTATAATTGGCATTAACTTTCTGTACTTTGTAGTACTTGTAGGGGATATGACTATTTGCGACTTGGAACAAGATGATGGTGTGGCAGCGGAGGATGAACATACAGACGTACAGCAGGTTAGCGTTAACAACCATTACCCTCCTCTCTTCTCTTCTCATTTCCTCTTTGCTTGTCTCGCCTCATTTCCTCCCCTCTCTTCTCTTCTTATTTTTTCTTCGTCTGTCTCACCTCATTACCTCTCCTCTCTTATCTCCTCTCTACTCATCTCCTCTTCTCTACTCTTTTATCTCCTTTCCGCTCATTTCTTATTCTCTTATTCAGTCTCCTCTGCCTTCTTCTATTTTTCTCCCCTCTCCCCTCCTCTCTTCTCCTCTCTTCTCCTCTCTTTTCCTCTCTTCTCCTCTCCTCTCTTCTACGTTTCCCTCTTCGCCTCTTCTTTCCTCTCCCCTCTCCTCTCCTCTCTCTTCACTTTACCTCTCTACTCTCCTCTCATCTACACATTCATGGTTTCTTGCACTCTAACATGGGCTACCTATCTATTAAATTTGGGTACAACTCGTTTCGATCTTATTGCACATGCGTGTTAATGGTAATGAATGACAGGTATATGGCATGTCCATGAATAAGTAATAGTAGAATAACTCGTTTTTATAGGCGTCATACGATGTGCCACGTGATGAGAAATATGCCAAGTACTGACAACAAATGCCGAGGATGAGGACACGAAAGAAACAATGAAAATAAACCAGCTCCGACAGATTCAGAACCTGTTTCTCAAAAACCCACTCCCAGTATTTCAAATCTATTAACTAATGAATTCAAATCAAACATTCCATGCTAAGCGGCTTGCTTTCATTTTATCAGTTATAAATCAAGATTCATCAAAATTAACGATAGAAATTCATGAACATATGCATACATCATGGCGACAGGTAAATAACGTGATTGATCCTGTAATTTCATATGATTATGAAACGCGTAACTAAAAATGGGCCATTAAATTGTAAGACCCAGGTCAATGATAGGCCTATTATTTCTATTATGGAGTGTGTGAAACATTGCTGATAATGATTTAATGATATAAACAATGCGTTCATTATATTAAAAGTTCTGTTGACATTTAGTTCTAGAATGTTAGGCCTGTATTAGTTTTATTTTATTTAGTTTTTGGTACTATAACCTCCTCGTGTGAACGCAGCATATGTTAATTTAATTTAATTACTTTAAAGAAATAATAATTACACATTGAATAACATTGAATATAAGAACGGCCGAAGAATATATTATCTTGGCAGTCAACGGCGACCGACGTTGCTGCGCCATTTGCCCATACATTATCATAGCTGGGAATCGTGGCGCGATGCTGCGAGTGAAGTGAAGCATGTAGATTAGATCTTGCTATGCACACGAGCTGTCAGCCTGCCCGGCTCCACTTTGAACGTATAAGAACGGCCGAAGAATATTATCTTGGCAGTCAACAGCGACCGACGTTGCAGCGCCATTTGCCCATGCATTAGCCTAGCTGGGAATTGTGGCGCGATGCTGCGAGCGAGGTGAAGCATGTAGATCAGCTTTTACCATGCACACGTGCTGTCAGCTTACCCGGTTCCATTTTGAACGTATAAGAACGGCCGAAGAATATTATCTTGGCAGTCAACGGCGACCGACGTTGCAGCGCTATTTGCCCATACATTAGCATAGCTAGGGATCGTGGCGCGATGCTGGGAGCGAAGTGAAGCATGTAGCTCAGATTTTACCATGCACACGTGCTGTCAGCTTGCCCGGCTCCAGTTTGAACTTATAAGAACGGCCGAAAAATATCATCTTGGCAGTCAACAGCGACTGACGTCGCAGCGCCATTTGCCCATACATTTGCATAGCTATGGGAATCGTGGCGCGATGCTGCGAGCGAAGTGAGGCACGTAGATCAGATTTTACCATGCACACGTACTATCAGCCTGCCCGGCTCCAGTTTGAACTTATAAGAACGGCCGAAAAATATCATCTTGGCAGTCAACAGCGACTGACGTCTGCAGGTCGCTATATTGCCCATAGCATTAGGCATAGCTAGGGATACGTGGCGCGATGCTCGAGCGAAAGTGAAGCATGTAGCTCAGATTTTACCATGCAAACGTCGTGTCAGCCTGCCGCGAGGCTTCTACTGAAGCGTATAAGAGAACGGCCGCAAGTAATATTTTTCTTGGCTAGTCAACGACGACCGACGTCGCAGTGGCCAATTTGCCCATACATTAGTAACATTGCGGGATATCGTGGCGGCGTAGCTGCGAGGCGAAGTGGTAAGGCATGTAGATGCAGATTTTACGACATGCAGCACGAGCTGTCAGCCTGCGGCTCGCAGTTTGAAAACGTATAAGAACGGCGCGAAGAATTATTATGCTTGGCAGTCAACGGCGACCGATGTTGGTCAGGGGCGCCATTTTCGCCATGACATATAGCATAGGCTGGAATCGTGAACGCGATGCTGCGAGGCGAAGTATGAAGGCATGTAGATCAGATTGTAGCAGATGCACACGTGCCTGTCAGCACGTGCTGTGCTCCAAGTTTGAACTTAAAACGAAGCGGCCGAAAAATATCATCTTGGCAGTCCAACGGCGACTGACGTCGCAGCGCCATTGATTGCCCAACATTTGCATAGCATTGGCATGGGAACGTGGCGGCGATGCTGCAAAGCAAGAGTGAGGCGCGTTAGATCAGATTTTACGCATGCAACCAACGTGGGCTGTGATATTACATTCCAATCAGTATGACCTTCTCTTAATGAATAGGAAGTGAGGTCGTGCATGTAAGGTAAACCCGCTGGAAAACAAAGGACGTTTCAAAAAAAAAAAAGAAGGACAAAAATTAGTCAGTCAGTACACATATCGAAGCTACGGAGTGTGTTAGCGCATGCGCAATAGATCCTTACCAAGAGGAGTTATATTTGTCATTAAATATGCATTTAATATGGTTTACGGGGTATCGCAGCATAAGATTTATGTATAAAATTTTCTAATCAGTGAGACCTGTGTTTTATGAATAGGAGAGCGCCTTAGCGCTGTATAGTAGCGCAAAATCTCTAACTCTTCAACTTGCTCTTCCGTTCCTTTATTTCCGGCTATTTTCCTTTGTCGCCTCTCTGCAGCTTTGACCTCTCTTGCCAGTCTTCCTCTGGCGTCAGCTGTCTTATCCCTGGCGTCTTTGCCTCCGTTTTCCCACCCGGCTTCTCTGCGTCTCGGTCTTTTCAGGCGCAGCTATTATATGGGCAGTCATATTCAGTTTGTACTATACGCCCTGATATGGTGCTGGCGAGCCGCATGGCGCATAAGTATCTCCAGAGAAAAACTATTTGCGAAAATATCGGCATTTAAAAATAGAGAGGAGTATTCGCTAGCATACGATTGTATATAATAGACGAGTGGTGAGTGAGGTAGAGCCTCTCGTTAATAAATAGGAAGAAAGATATCATGTAAGGTAAAAAGTACCCGTTGTAATTATTTACTCAGTCATTAACGACAATTCTGTACGGAGTGTGTTGGCGGCGTTACGCAATATCTCACAGAAAAGTTATTATTTTGCTGCCATCAAGTATGCATTTTAATTATGGTTACGAGGGGTAAATCTCAGCATAGATTTTATGTAATTAAATTGATCATGCAGTATTGACCCTGTGTTTATGATAGGAGAGGCGTCCTAGCCTGATAGGGCGGGCAAAAACGCCTATTCACCGTGCAGCACCAGTACCGCGTCCCGTCTTTCCCCGTACTCCATTGCTCCGCCCTTCTCGTCAGGCCTCCTCCGTCATCTAACCCGCCCTTCGATGGGGAGCTATCTTCCCTGCCCAGGATCTTCCCGTCAGATTTCCCACCCGGACCGCTAAAGCTAGACCCCGACCTACCCCGCGCGCGTAAGCCGAGCGTCCCCATCGTACGTATTAGCAAAGAAAGCTATTTGCAAGACAGAATAGGTAAGGCACTCATCCATTTAGCGCCCTACGAAGCCTACAGCTGCAATATGAGAGCTGCCACCGTGTAACCGAATTAAGGGGCGGGGCCGCAGGCCTCAAATAATCCTACACATGTACCAATAACACAGTCACTGGCAGTAAGCCGAGTGCACTAGTGCGCAATACGTTATACATGTAAGCATGACTATATTTC
>NW_014577247.1:261293-262801 GCF_000485595.1 Priapulus caudatus
TGCTCGCGCATGCGCAATATCTCCCAAGAAGAAGAATATTTTAAGAAAAATTTGCATTTAAAATAGAGAGGATGTACTCTAGGATAGGTTTATATGATAATATTCCATCCGTAGACCTATCTTAAGAATTAGGAAGAAGATCTTTCATGTAAGGTACCCGCTGCATATACCAGTCAGTACACAATCTGGCTACGGGAGTGTATTAGCGCATGCGCAATATCTCACCAGAGAAGTTATATTTTGTCATCAATATGCATTTAATATGGTTACGGGGTATCTCAGCATAGATTTATGTAATAAATTATCATCAGTATACCTGTGTTTATGAATAGGAGAGCGTCCTAGCCTGTAGAGCGCAAAACGCCTACTTCACCCGCTCCCGTCCTTCCCCTTGCTTCCATTGTCCCTCTCTCAGCCTCCTCCGTCATCTACCGCCCTCAGCTATCTTCCCTGCCGTCTTCCCTCAGTTTCCCACCCCTTTCTCTTTTAGTCAGCTATATTATGCAGTTTTCTTCAGTTCGTACTATATACGCCTGATATGGTTCTAGTGAATGCGCAATATCTGCCAAGAAGAAGAATATTTTTGCGAAAAATTTGTATTTATAATTTAGAGGATGTACTCTAGCATAAATTGATATGATAATATTCTATCAGTAAACCTATCTTAAGAAATAGAAAGAAGATCTTGCATGTAAGATACCCGCTGCGTATACCAGTCAGTACACAATCTGGCTACGGGAGTGTGTTAGCGCAAGCGCAATATCTCACCAGAAAAGTTATATTTTGTCATGAATATGCATTTAATATGGTTACGGGGTATCCCAGCATAGATTTATGTAATAAATTTCTATCAGTAGACCTGTGTTTATGAATAGGAGAGCGCCTTAGCCTGTAGAGCGCAAAACTCCTACTTCACTCGCTCCCGTCTTTTCCGCTGTTTCCTTTGTCCCTCTCTCAGCTTCCTCCGTCTTCTACCGCCGTCAGCTATCTTCCCTGGCGTCTTTCCTCCGTTTCCCACCCCTCTCTCTCTCTCTCTCTCTCTTTTAGCCAGCTATATTATGCAGTCATATTCAGTTCGTACTATACGCCTGATATGGTGCTCGCGCATGCGCAATACTCCCGAGAAGAATATTTTGCGAAAAATATGCATTTAAAATAGAGAGGAGGTATTCCAGCATAGATTTATATAATAACATTCCATCAGTAGACCTCTCTTAATAAATAGGAAGAAGATATTGCATGTAAGGTACTCGTTGTATATACCAGTCATTACACAATCTGTCGCGGGAGTGTGTTGGCGCGTACGCAATATCTCACCAGAAAAGTTATATTTTGTCATGAATATGCATTTAATATGGTTACGGGGTATCCCAGCATAGATTTATGTAATAAATTTCTATCAGTATACCTGTGTTTATGAATAGGAGAGCGCCTTAGCCTGTAGAGCGCAAAACTCCTACTTCACTCGCTCCCGTCTTTTCCGCTATTTGCTTTGTCCCTCTCTCAGC
>NW_014577247.1:264636-285811 GCF_000485595.1 Priapulus caudatus
GAATAGTTTTATTTGAGATATACAGAGTTATTCATCTAGATCTGCAGAAGTGATAGGTTTTTTGTATGGAAGGGTGTCAGGCTGTATAGACAATCCGTCGCACAGCCTGGTCGGGCTAATGTTCGCCCCTGTGTGCCACAGGCACTTGGGCCGTTTCAATAATAAAATGATGGTTAATAAGCCTACAACTTGTCAGTACTAGACTTGGCAGTATTCATAGTTTGATTTGACCTAATAACTTCACTTCAATACCGTCCAATACACCGCTGCAACACACGTTCCTATAGCGTGCACGCCATTGTGCACAAATACACAGTAGGATACACTCTATCTAGCTCTAGTACTATAGCCCGCGTTCATTAACTGCTGCAGGGCTATAGAACATTTTCAGCTCGATTTCGTAACTGCAACCTGTTACCACCTGTCCCCACGAAAAATGGATCGCAAAACGCAAAATGATCGGGTTTTTTAACACTTATTTATCTACATGGACATCTCACCTATCTTTTTGAACACTTTACACAACTTTACACCATGTATTTATCCTTTTATTCCACAAAGTAAGCACTACTGGCATTTCATTTTGAAACGAAGTGGCGTGCGCACGCGTGACGTTACCAGATATGTACGCAAAACACATGGCAGCTATGGGGCATGTATATACAATACCGGTGATGTCACACGTGCGCACGCCACTTCGTTTCAAAAAGTAATGCCAGTAGTGCTTACTTTGTGGAATAAAAGGATAAATACATGGTGTAAAGTTGTGTAAAGTGTTCAAAAAGATAGGTGAGATGTCCATGTAGATAAATAAGTGTTAAAAAGCCCGATCATTTTGCGTTTTGCGATCCATTTTTCGTGGGGACAGGTGGTAACAGGTTGCAGTTAGGAAATTGAGCTGAAAATGTTCTATTGCCCTGCGGCAGTTAATGAACGCGGGCTATAGTACTAGAGCTACACTCTATCCTACTGTGTATTTGTACACAATGGCGTGCACGCTATAGAAATGTGTGTTGCAGCGGTGTATTGGACGGTATTGAAGTGAAGTTATTAGGTCAAATCAAACTATGAATACTGCCAGATCTAGTACTGACAAGTTGTAGGCTTATTAACCATCATTTTATTATTGAAACGGCCCAAGTGTCTGTGCTGTGTGCTGAATACTTTTTTGCAACAAAGCAAATTTCATGTATATGCGTTTAAAAAAATTATATCAAATAAACCGCTTAATATATATACCTAATTTTTTCAGGAATTATACTTGATGTGTCCTTCTTTCTATTTCTGCAAAAAAAGTTCTGAATTTTTTTTGTTGGGGAGGGGTTTGGCATTATAATATATGACTTTTCAAACAACTACCGGTAGTCAACAACCAAATTCCGCTGTGTGAATTATTGAAATTTATTCTAATTTAAAAATTTGTTCCACAGTAATATTAGAAGATCTCACTCTTGAATATATCATTTGATTTAAGCAGATTTATTATAATAAAATACAGCCTATAATGCTGCAAATAAAGTGCAAACTTACTACAGAGTACACCCAGTACAGGTATATGCTTGCTCCTCGCCCAACAGCAAACTTTGAAGTGTTTACATCTCTAAGGACGGCGCCCGTAGCTATGCTTCAAAAATCTAAAAATTCTCAGAAGATGGAGCCACAGTGTCATACGATCGATTGGTGTACTTAAACATTCTGTATGTGTTTGCATTCGAACGCTACAGAGTCCTGTTGTGACCATGGCAACAAACACCGGTTCCTGCATATCAAGTCATGCACGATGTCCCAGCCACGGCCGAGACCTGCAGTGAAAGGGTTAATACGGCATGCTCTCGCAGCAAAATGCATCTAGATATGCCTACTGTGAGCTGGTCTATATTGCAAAAATTCACTACAACTCTATTGTATTGGCTATTGCTACTTTCATAACATTTCTTCAGCAAACCTGAACAGTCTTACGAAACTAGTACTTTCAATGTTTAGGCCTACTCGGTGTTTACACATCTGGGACATAGCCGAGCAATTGCAGTTTTCATTACTTAAGGTTACTCCCCATGTTTTTGGCAAAATTTTACCGATTTTTCATTTTCAACCTTATTCGATGGCTAACATTGTCACTATGTTCCACCTCTGTACATACTCATTTCTCCATATAACGATACATGTGAACTTTCAGAGCGTTTTGATTGCCACTGATGACGTCAGAGACATGATAGTTGATACAACCATCATATTCACTAAGCCAGTATCATTCAGCATCAACCCTCCTACAGCTGTCATCTGCCAGTGATAGTTGAAATTGCCCCACGACCCAAAATAGCGCTATTCCCTTTGTAACACACCCTGCATTCAGGCGCGCGTTTGTTGACACATAGATTAGTAACGGCATGCAATACATATCGTACTGGCATTTTGCATGAAAGTGCGATGGTGACCTCGTAATTTCTCACAATTTCTCAAAGTGCATAGAACATTTTACCAATTTAGTGGTGTCAGTTATGGATATGTCACAGTAAGTACTAACACTAGTAACACTAACAGTAGATGTTTCACATACGTTCACCCGTTTTGTACACAGGCAGTCGATCATTGTGGAAAATAGAAAAATGCTGATTTCTCCGTTTTGATTTCTGCCAAATGTAGTAGCCAATGTATAAATGGATATTTCTCTGTGATTATACAACTCGGAATAATTTAATTTTACACTCGTTTTAACGGGAACAAATTGCTTTGAAAAAGCGCTTCAGCGGTTGTTATTAAGTGCCTTATTTTATGAGTTATTCATTACTCTTTATTCCCAAAAATTTTCAATTCTAACACAACTTGATTTTTAAGTAGTTTTTTTATTTTTCTTAGTAAATATGAAACTTAAAGAAAAATCCTAATGCACTATTTTGGTACATATTGTGCTTAACTTGTGACGCAAATCTTGATTCCTCACTCTGTGGTAATTGAGAAATATCCAAAATACCATTTTTACATAAAAATTTGAAATTTGTGTAGTACCATAATTAGGTGCTGGAAATTTCATGAAATTTTTTGGCTTGAGCATAGAGATACATCTCATCTATAAATAAAACGTGTGATTCGATTCATTCGTCAATAAACGTCTACGCTTCATTAGAGCAATACCCGTGCAAAAGGTGGAGAGTTTTTTTTTCTATGATAGAACAAGTTATAATTCATTATTTGATGTTTGTTCAGTACAAAATTGTGAAATTTGTTTAAATCGTATGTTATTTATATTACTTATGCAATCAGCAAATAAATATATATTGTGTTTTCTTTCTAGGAACTATTTGTGCTAGCGTAGGCTTACTGTTAGCGTTCTCAGTCGCATCGCTCTGTGTATCTGTACGGCGAAACCTCGTCCGGTGAAGTTTCAAAATAGCATGAAAATAGTCAACTTCGGAGCACATTTCTGGCTCAATAAGAACATTTCATGATGTTTGTATATTGCAAGTATGCTCACAGTAGGCGTATGTAGGCTTATTGTTGAAAGATTCATCTACTTTAATGAAGCATATTTGTAACTCTCGATCATTTGAACCTGATCATTTCTTTCGACATCTAATATCTATTGTCTTCAAAGTGATATCTTTAAGTTTAACTGCTATGTTTCTGTCGTTCCATGTTGGAACTCTCTTCCTTCTTCGGTTAATTGTAAAATTAGAACTATACTGCACTCTGCAGTCTTGATCTATCGATTTGATCAACTTTGTCTCTCTGTCTTCAGCATAGAGAAGAAGTGAGCCTTGTATGTGGCGGCACCCGCCAGTGAGAAACTGTAAATCTTTTCACTAGTCCACTAGGCTAGTAGCCCAGTAGGGCACCCGAAAATTAATTAATTAAAGCTCATAGTTCCTTAGATTTTGCAGACTAATCATTATTATGTTACAAACCTGACAGAGCTGTCTCGTAAGCAGAGACTATCGATGAGTTTTAACTTTAAGTAGTATACAATTTCGCAATGTGAGATCGAGTAACAGGAAAACATGCCCTATTCTTTACGATACTCTAGTCCATAAACAAGAGGTCAGCCCTCAAATGGCACCATGTTCTGCCTACCCGGGAATGACGATACCAAAAGCAAAAGGATCAGTCATGGGATATTTCAGTTACGATTAGTTGATGCTGTCGCATGCTTGGCTTGGCTTTTGAGTAATCTGCATTCTTTAACAATGGGGGCTAGATTCCTAGTACCATTGCACATTTCTAAACTTGCATGTGGCGTGGCTACTATGTTCCTCTGCGATTGTTGCAGTTGCCGACAGAGGAGGAGGAGGCTGGCGAGGGAACTCTGCTAGTTGCTCAGGATGAGCATCAGCAGCAGCAGTGTGACCCTCCTCCCGTCGTCCTGACGTTCTTCGTTCCGCCGAGCAATATTCACTCTACAAGGCTCACGCAGGGACAGCAGGAGGAGACGATTCCCGCCGTTGGTACGTCACCATGCTAGTGATGATGCTTTCATTTAGAAGAACTATATGAGTGAATTACTGTAGAGAAACTAGTTGCAGTAATGTCAACCTGGACACGAGTCTTTTAAAAAGTCTTCTGACAAGATTTTATTAAGCTAAGGTTACATAGTAATTAGATTTAGATTTTGTTTAGATTTTGAAATTTATTTACGCTATCAAAATTTACATGTGTTACATAAATGTTACGATTTTTAAATAAATGCAGCAAGGGAGGGCGAATTGACTATACAAGTCTTGGAGTCAGCCACTCCGCAATATAAGGTTAATTTCTGAAAGTTAAACCATGAAAGACAATACGATAGATAATTACAAAATGATATATGAGCGATGTATAAAAATAAATAAACTATAATTAAACTACATTCAAATGAACCTAAGTCTACATGAACCTGATTTCAGGAATACAAATAAACATATGCAGGTACCAAATATATATAGATGTTAACAGAACAAGAAAAAAAGACGCTCATAGAAGCAAAGCTCAGCAGAAACAAGCCAAAAGAAAAGAATTTAAATACATATAAACTGAGAAAATAATCACTGATCTTGTACAGCATAACAAAATTATAGAAGGCAGAATCAGGAGTAAATCCTGTAAATTCAGCCAATTGGCAAAATTATACTAAAATTGTAGTAGCAAAATAATAGAGCCATTTACTGATTATAATACTGTGGGAGACACACCTGGGACAGTATTTTTCAATTCAATAATTACAGAAATAAACAAAAAGTAGAATTTAAATACATATAAACTTGGAAAATTATCACTGATCTTTGTGCTGCATGATGTACGATAACTGTACACAATATCAAAATGAAAATCGTAATGAAGTCATTATTGTCCAAGCTGGTCATTGTATTTCAAGAATTCTAGAACATGTGCCATTATAATTTGAGATAAAGAATCAACATAAAAAATTCAGTTCAACCCCAGGTATACACACCTTTTAAGCTTGAACATTGAAACTCAAAAGTCCATTGCTCAAATCTATTCTCGTTATTAGTCATTCAGTAATTAGTCGCAAAACAATCACACAGGACATGATTTCCATCTTCGGCAATGAATGATTGTGTCGAAGTGTTGTTAGCTTGTGCTTGTGTTTGATTGTCGCGTCGTCGTGTGTTCACAGGCGATGATGTGCAGCCTCCGCCAGAAGCGATGGCGCCACCAGAGTACGACGTCGCAACGACACTGCCATCTTACGAGGATGTCCAGAAGGAGAAGGAGATGGAGGCCTTGCATGGCCCACAGATGGTAGGTGGTGTGTCCG
The DNA here is from genome assembly GCF_000485595.1 of Priapulus caudatus. NCBI lineage: Eukaryota > Metazoa > Priapulida > Priapulimorpha > Priapulimorphida > Priapulidae > Priapulus > Priapulus caudatus. The sequence goes on from NW_014577247.1 coordinate 270,386, forward strand.
GTGTCTCCTTTGTAACATTAAAGATGTAGGCGCAGGCCGTTGTATGTTTTTATATAGTAACTGTTAGGTACGAGCAGATACCCTGGTGTTTTCATGATGATCTTTTTGACCTGTGCAGGATGGATGTCAGGATGCAGATTTGCAGCTTGGTTCAGATGCACTCCTTGGAACAGACCTGATGTTCTTCTTTACCTTTATGTGTGAGTAAATGAACGTCTACATGTTTGTATGTTGTAGGGCTAGTATGTTAGTACCATTACAAAATCAGGGTTCGACACTAACGCTAGTCCGTTAGTCCGAGACTAGTAAAAAATCAGAAGGACTAGTAGATTCCCATAGCAGTTAGTCCGGCGGGACTAGTTATATTTTCCCCGTCCCTCACCGTCCCAATTTCCCATCGATTTTACCGGCGGCAGCGTCTCTCATCCAAGATCCAAAGAGCTATATATAACTCGTCCAAATTAACAAGTTTTCCCTGTTAGACGCGCTAGTCCAAGTAGAGTAGACGCTAGCACGCTCTGCACACTCCAAGCATGCTAGAGCCCTACTGCATGCAAACATTGTAAACAATGGGTCTCCAACTCTACCCAGTCTAACGCGATTGATCGCTTGACATAGTGTTACATAGAACAAACGGTTCTGATGTAGAAATGACGCACTAATCATTATAGGCTCGTTCAAGGAGGTATTCACATCGCAACGCCAATCCGCATGCGTGTGTTACTTGAAGGCAGTGCTATACCAATAGTAGTGAAGCTAATAGTAGAGTACATCGCTTATCCAATAGTAAGATTATCTAACATCAAGGTTTTATGTGAAAGTAATTTGACGGCGTCTCCTCTTCCACCTCCAACACAAACGTAAGATCGGAGGATGAAGAAATTAGATGGCAGCGTGTCTATGATAAGACGAAAAGGATCGTGGCGTTCATCAGCGTGAATCGGTACCGTGGCTAGAGATGACCAGCCCAGGGTATCACTATGACTGTGGTGCAAGGCTGTATTGTCTGTAGTTTGTTCACCGCACTAGAAACTATCGTTTGGAACTGTTAAGCGCATGATGCTTTCCGGAGGCACAGAATAGATCCCTAGCAAAAAGAAATGGCAAGACCATGCCCTGTTCGGCGAACACAAGTGGGGCCCAAGTGACCCAGAACTGAGATTGAAATGGTGTGATGGCGGATCAAGACGGTGATGAAAGTGCACACGCACGTGTACGTGCACACGCACGCACACACGTGTACGTGCACGCACGCGCACACGCACGGACGTGCACACGCACTCACGCACGTGTACGTGCACACGCACCCACGCACACGCGCACGTGTACGTGCACACGCACCCACGCACGCGCGCACGTGTACGTGCACATGCACGCACGCACTCACGTGTACGTGCCCACGCACGCACGTGTACGTGCACACGCATGCGCGCACACACGTGTACGTGCCCACGTACGTGTACATGCACATGCAGGCACGTGTACGTGCACACATGTGCATGCACGTACGCACATGTACGTGCATACGCACGCACGTGTACGTGCACACGTACACACACACACACACGTGTACGTGCCTATGCACGCACGCACGTGTACGTACGCACGCACGTGTACGTGCACACGCACGGACGCACGTGTACGTGCACACGCACGCACGCACACACGTGTACGTACACACGCACGCACACACGTGTACTTGCCTATGCGCGCACGCACGTGTACGTGCACACGCACGCACGCAACCACGTGTACGTGCACACGTCACGTGATTGTCCCTCCACGCCCGGGGGATAGCAACACCCATACCGGACAGTGCACGCGCGCCATCTATCCAGCGATTAGTAAATGGCGAACCCCATTAGAAATGCACATGCTATTGGAAAAAACGGCAGGTCCTACACCGATTACGTCAAGCTGTGCCAGCTTGACAAGGCCAAGGGGTTAGATGTCGGCAGCACTTACCTCACTGACAATTAGGCCTGCCAGAGGTTCATTACGGCGATAGCCGATACAAGGCGCCGGGAACAGTTTGTAGCTATAAATGAGGCCAAATTCCTTGCTGTGATAAGTGACGGATCCACAGATTCCTCATCAAAGGAGGCCGAAATTTTATTTTCGAATTAAAATTTTTTTTAATTTTAATTTTAATCTTATGATCCATATCAAAGTTACATGTATTTTATACAATTGAATGTCTTTTACAAAACCTTCCTGGGGACACTCCTTGTACCCTGGGAGAGACCCCCTGTACCCCCTAGCAGAAGGGGGGCTCCACCCTCCTACCCCACCTACCTCCTGGCAAATCACAATTCTCGTCGCTCTGCGCCTAGTAAGAGTCCTTCGGCAGGACTAGTAGAATCTCGGAAGGACTAGTACATTTTTTCTTTTACTAGTCCTGTGGACTAATGAACTAAAATGGTTAGTGTCTAACCCTGAAAATTGAGCCATTTCTTATAGCACCTGTTGAGTTTCATGATTTTCACATGTTACCAATTATATTAACAATTTTCACCTATTGCATGTGTTAACATTTTTGTGATACACCCTCCGTTAAGTGACATGTATTGCCTATAATACACACACTGAATGTAGCATGAAATTCAGATTTTTTGCACCGGCCCAGAGTGCTGGCAACAGCAGTTTTTTTACCAGCCCTCACAAATTATTTTTTTTTTAAAGTAAAGATAAGACTTTCACTGACTTTTGCTTGTCCGAAAAATGTTGTAGTGTGCGGCATCGCGCAGTAGCTGTTGAACAGACTATAATGCAGATCGTGAATGATGTCCGAAGTGTTTTTGTCAATGTCATGTTTCACGCTTGCATTCTCGATTTTATATTTGTAAAATGTTGATAAATTATGGCGTGATATCTTCAGGTAAAACAGTAATGTAGGCTATTTGCTCATTAATGCTATAAATAAAAATGTAGGTACTCGCTAACACGGCTGAAACCACCGGCTCGGAGCGCCGGTGTTTTGCCAAAGTTACTGGCCATCCAAATAATTTACTGGCATATGCCGGTGGGCCAGTGCTAATTTCGCGCCCTGATATTCATGCAACATTATGTTAAAAATATTATGTATACCCCATTATAGTGTGGCATCTCTGTTTTTAACATAATGTAATATTCATACACTCTGTTACAGTGACATCACTGTTTAACACAACATAGTATTCATACACTCTGTTACAGTGACATCACTGTTTAACACAACATAGTATTCATACACTCTGTTACAGTGACATCACTGTTTAACACAACATAGTATTCATACACTCTGTTACAGTGACATCACTGTTTAACACAACATAGTATTCATACACTCTGTTACAGTGGTGTATCCATTTTATGAGACATAACATTCATACACTGTTACACTGGCATGTCCGTTTTATGCGACATAATGTTCTTACACTTTGTTACAGTGGCATGCCCTTTTAATGCGACGTAAATATTCGTAAACACTGTTACAGTAACGTGTCTTTATAACATGACATAACATTAAAGTAATTATTTTAAAGTAAACAGTCTTCAAATATTCTTCCTGGCCGTTCTCGTAATGACTAGTATTGATTGCGTAGCAGCATGTGGCTAAAGTGAGGCTAATATATCATAGAACACCCGTGCATCATTATTTACACAAAAGTATGCAACGGTTGAAATCTGTTTGTTTGTATTGTGTCGATGGGGTTACACAATGATGCCGCTCGTTTCTCGTGAGACCCTATCCCTGTACTTTTACATGTTAACTTGGATTAAGCACGAGATGTTATGCTTGTCTAGAATCACTACATCACTTAATGAGATGCACTTTTGTCTGGTGGCTGCCAATTGCAAGGGAATTGTCTCTAAACAAAGGAATGTGGCTGATTTATTTGCTATTTTATATAACATAACAGCATTAACTCGTGGTAAATTTTATGCTGAAGTCATCAATAACATGTTCGCTATTAGGTGAGGATATATTTCGCTATATTTTTCTCAATTGTGCAGTTATTTATGAAATAATTCCTTTAATGCACTCTGTTACAGTGGCATTCCTCTTCAACTGGATCGGCTTGCTGTTCTCGCTGTGCATTTCACAGACAATCGCTGGTCGCTATGGCGCCCTCGCTGGCTTCGGTCTCTCGCTTATCAAGTGGACCCTTATTGTGAAGGTATCCGTCAATTCATCAACGCTAGTAATAGAAACGCGTATAATGGTGCGGGGGGGGGGGGGGACGGTGGTAAATATTTGTTGACTTCGAGCCGAGATATGATGCATTGTCGGTCAAGGCATCATTTGTGGTTGTAACAAGTATTGGCTTGTTCGATAATTATGAGGTGAATGGTAATTAAGAACCCTGTTGTTGGTGGCTATTGCTCATGCTTGCATGCTGCTAGGTGAAATAGTAGAATCCATGATAAAGTCACACCTGTGTAAGCTGTCACCTGTATAGAACAGATTCCCGACTATGACGGACAGTAGTGATTTTCCTTGACTGACCTTTATCTGCAGGTTTAGTTGTGTGACCTTTGACCTTTGCTATCTGATATTGATTAACCATGTAGGGCCGTAGGCTGAGCAAATTCCTAGGGAGGGGCAAAATTTCATGATTCAACTCTGTAACGATGAGCCACGGGCGTAGCCCTTGATCGATGTCCATAGTGTGGCGGTAGGGATGGGTCTGAGACAAGGTTTTCGCGAATAAGTGACCAAAAAAATAACGTTAGGGTTATTTACGATTATTAGCTATGCTTATTTTTTAATTTTGCTGTAAAAGGGGGCAGCTACCCCCTCCCCCCCCCAGAGGCTACGGCCCTGCCATTGTTTCTGATTGTGACACAAGTCGCGGGTTTTTATGACATTTTCGCTGTATTGCAGCACTCAACGGATCTTGTCAGTGGCAACTACTGGGTCTGGTGGCTGATGATGGTCTGTGGTAAGTTTCCAGACACGTTACAGATAGACCATGTTGTCTGCTGGACAGTGCTGCCACCTGTAGAGACGAAAGGCAGTAGGCGTGGATTGTGCTACCATCTGTTGTCAGAAATTAAATTGCAGTGAATTCGATCCAGTGGTCTTGATTACAATACTCGTTTATCTCATCTTAGCAATAGAATTGTGGGGGAAAGGTGTTAATGAGTGCAGTACGCTGAAAATTGTTCTGCTTGTCTTCTGTTATCTGTATGTATTAATTAATAACTTGATGTGGTAGTGAAGGATGCTTTACAGACTGTACGCATGACGATCACTGATGCATATATTGCAGGCTTCATCATCTTCTTCCGTGGTTGCACCCAGTATCTGCGGGTGAAGCAGCAGTGGGCCAGGCTGACAGCGAACGCTCGTGAACAGTACATCTTCTTCTACTGAGAACTGCTGAATGGCAGACATTCTAAGCACCCGAAGGGTTATGGTTTTTCGGGGCGAGGGTTTTTCCGTGGTGAACAGTGGTGTCGGTGCATGGGAATTGGTTACTAGTAAAGGCTCTCTGTAGATGGTGTAATTTAACTGGGTTATTCAGTCGTGTTGCTACTACATCGGTCACTATCTCTCACCCTCTCCCTCTCCTCTCTCCTTTCTCCCTTGCCCTCTTCCTCTCCTCTCTTCCTCTCCCTCTCTCTCTTCCTCTTCTCTCTCTTTCCTTTTCTCTCTGTCTCTCTCCCACTCCTTCCTGTTTACTCTGTCTTTCTCTCTCCCTTCTCTCTCTCTCTTTCTCTCTCTCTCTCTGTTTCCTAGTTGTAAATTTTCAACAAAAAAGTGCCATTCTTATGTCTAATGTGGCAATGTTTGAAGACCTTTACCTAAATGGGATTTGGAAGGAGTGTGTTGTTTTGCCGTGTAAGGTTAGCAGTATGCATACGTTGGTCGTGAAGCTTCTTTTTAGAGGGAAGTGTGTAGCAGCGATATATTTTAATAGTTTCGGACTGATTTACACAAACGCTTCAGTATTAGGCAGTCGTGTGGCCATGGGTATGTGTGCTTGAGTGTTGTTCGTTTTTGTATAATCGAGTGCATCAAACCTTGGAGCAAAATTACTGGCAGTAAGTGGAGTTTTATGTATTTGATGGAATGGAATTGTGCTGTATAAACTTTCGAGTATGATCTATTCGTTAATGTTATTACACTTCCGCCAAATTTTTGTAATCATGCGTGCGTGGAGATTCTTCTATGATGATGTAGCTAATCTTTGTTGAACGCTTTGTAAACTGTTGCGACCTATACGCAGTCTAGCTTTCGAAATCTTATCCTTCTCGTCTCTCCATCTATAGGTTCCTGATTCCTTGTCTTAGTCGGGCTGTCTTTCGTATGTTATCTGGCTGGAATGAAAGCGCCGTTTGTGTGTAGTTGATGAGCGGTGTCGAATTGTTGGTGATGGCATCGGCCTTCGCTAGGTGTCACTACATGGCTTTTCGTCCTCGTTCATCAAAAATGTTGCGGGAGGTGAGTGGCACGTGTCAGCTCAAATTTGAATGGACGTTTCTGTCGATGTGTTAATTGTCTTTCAGGAGATCATGATTACTATTGTGTGCTCGTCATACGTAGATATAGTCTTTCTCTCTCTCTCTCCACGCCTCTGTCCGTATATAATAGATACTATTCATTGTTTTGTGGTCGTGGGAATCGCATTCTCAGCGGCGTTGGAGAAGTCTTTCGTGTATATTTATAGTCTACTGCAGTAATTTCCCTCGGTTTGCATATCAGTGTTAGACGCGTCACCTCCGATTGGAAGGCAGGGTGGTGGCGATTGCATTTTTAATTGACGTAGGAATTTTCCTCTAGGAATAGGACGCGATGTTATCACATAATCAGGTGTCGGGTGCGAATTAAATTATAGCCATATCACAGGGATGAATTTTCTTTCAGGTGTGTAGCTGATATATTTTTATTGGCGTTATAGAATTATACAAATGTTTCATGTGAAAAATGACGTATATTATTCAATGTTTTTAGCGACGACTTCAAATGAAATTGTTTAAATAATAAATATCGTCGATTTGTTCAGAAACGATGTCAGGATTTCGTTATTTGTTGCGTGGTAGGTTTCTCATTGGAATGTGTTTATTAACATTTATTTATTCTCACTTTATTAGAACCCGAGAATACCAAGTAGAAAATAAGTAGGAAGAAACTAGTGAGGGTAGTAATCATTTTACTGTCAAATGTAAAATTTGCGTGAAATGATGTCACTATGAGGACATTAAATTAGGAATGGTAGAACATGGACTGGTTTCCTACACATGAATATACGCACGCACGCACATACACGCACACAAACGCGCGAGCGCGCGCGCGCACACACACACACACACACACGATACCTCTACTTACAGTGTCTAATTAAAATATCACAAGAGAACCTAACTAAAGAGAAATTTTTCACCACCAATATAATAGCTCCATCAGTTACCACGATATATCGCACAAACGCGACATCTGCATTACATATAATCAAGAGTCCATAATAGATATCTTCTATTATGGACTCTAGATATAATATAGGAGTTTGCTTGACAAGTCATACGTAGACTCGTGTTAGATTAACAGCTCATCTAACGAGCTTGTACACCCGATATAATAATCTTTAAGAGAGAGAAAGAGGGGAGCGATTGAAAGAGAGATGGGAAGAGGTGGGGGGATTCATGATTGAAATGTTTACGGAGTTAAAACTTCAACTATAAACCATCTTGCGGGTAAATGCACGCTGTCAGGCAGAGTGCAGATGTAGAGAGAGAGAGAGAGCAAGCGAGAAATAGATAAAGATAGACAGGCAGAAAAGCGGCCAGGCGGGCAGAGAGAGAGAGAAAGGGGGGGCATGAGAAAGATAGGGGGACAGGAAAAAGAAGAAAAGAAAGAAAGAAAGAGGTGTAGAGAAAGAAAGACAGAAAGAGCGTGGCGAGCAGAGTAGTACAGCCATTCGCTCCGACCTGCCCCGCCACGTCTGCCTCCAGCCTGGTTCTAATTACCACGGTAACGGGATGCAGATGGCTCCTGTCCCACATCCTCATCTTCCGTCGCTAATGATGGTTCGGAGGCTGAGAGTTGGCCGAGGAGTTGTCGGGATGCTGTGCTCAGTGAAGGGATGCAGCCAAGGTCGATTCTCTGCATCTTCTCGGCATATTCTAACCTTCGCTATAGCAACGGATAGATAGCTGGAGAGCTGTGTATGCGTAATTTATGACGGGCAGGTGGGGTTTTATTTGGTATAATTCATGTATGCGATATTACCGTTGTTGCCGTGTTCGCAAGCGTGCTCTGTGCTAATGTTTCCACGTGCCTGTCTTTTTGCCTCCTTCACTGCATGTGCGTTGTCGGCGACCACACTACCATCGAGTGGCCATTGTGTATCCACCGATGTGTGCCGGCTCCTTCCAACGCATATCTGCTTGCCTGCCTTCCTTCCTTCCTTTCTGTCTGCCTGCCTGCCTGCCTACGGGCATCTCTGCCTGCCTGCCTGTCTGCTTACCTACCTGCTTGCCTGCCTTCTCCTCCACTGTCTCTCTGCACGCTTGTCTGCTACCTCCACAGGAAAACTACTCATACCAAATACTGGCCTAATGAAGCCAGAACATCAGGCATATCAGCGTGTCTCCCTTCTCACCCTGGCCCATTGAAGCACGAGGCATCTCAGCATGTCTCCCTTCTTACCCTGGCTCATTGACGCACGAGGCATCTCAGCATGTCTTCCTTCTCATTTTGGTCTACACAAACCAACACGAGGCTTCCTAGAATCCTTGCCTCTTCACCCTGGCCTACTAAAGCCAGCACGCGGCTTCTTAGCATCCATACCGTCTAATCCTGGCCTACTGAAATGAACAGGAGGCGTCCTAACATCCCTGCCTCCTCACCATGGCCTACTGAAGCCAACATGCGTCTTCCAGCATCTCTGCTGTGACCTGTCCTGTGATCTCCTCCTCGTCGGCATCTCTGCCAGTTTAAGGCCCATATTTTTAGCAGTTAACCTTTCTCTCAAGGTTGTTAGCCTGAGTCGCACAGGGCTGCTGTCTGAGGGTGAGGTGCGTCAGGCTGGTTGGCTGGCCGTGTACAACCATCTCTACACAAGCCTCCTAGCCTCTTAATGAGACTCCTAAACTTGATATCCGGACGATGATATCCAAGAGCCACACGCGCGCGCGCCCACGCACACACGCACGCACGCGCACACACACACACACACACACACACACACACACACATACATAATAATAATATAATATAATATAACGTAGGTTACACGACTCATCGGATCTTACGCATTCAAGCAAACATCTTAAGAATACATATCAAAACCCTGTGAGGATATCTATGCTTTGTATAATATATGGCGCGGATTAATTATACGACTAAATCATTAGTTAGCGGCCAGATGTCGAGCGTTTTAGGAAGCTGGATAGTATGTGTTGTTAGCTGGTAACGGAACCCCGGGATAGTGCCCTAAAGTTATACCTAGCTCTACGTTTAACCCCGCATTGCTTTATGATATACGGTATTTTGGGAAAGAAGCCTTGCATCGGAGCCGAGTTCATGCACATGTCAGAGGTAAGCTAGATGCCACACGTACAGAGAACATGGTAAAGAGGGGAGAGAGCGAGACTTGAGGTACGTCGAAAAGAAAGCCAAAGACAAAGATTTGATTTGCTAAAATGACTTCTTTTGTAAATTAGAGCTCTTGTAAGATGACTCGCAATGAACCCGGTTGCGATCATAGCGCTCTCGCTCCCAATCTCTCTCTCTCGCTCTCTCTCTCGCTCTCTCTCTCGCTCTCTCTCTCTCTCTCTCTCTCTCTCTCTCTCTCTCTCTCTCCTCTGCTCTGCTCTCTCGTCTCTCCTCTCTCTCCTCTCTCTCCTCTCTTCTCTCTCTCTCTCTCTCATTCTCTCTCTCTCGCTCGCGCTCTCTCTCGCTTTCTCTCTCTCTCTCTCTCTTTCTCTTTCTCTCTCTCTCGCTTTCTCCCCCTCTCTCTCACGGTTGTATTTTAAGCACGTTTAGCTCAGCTCTTGTTGTCTATCATTGATAAGCCGCCCAGATCTAACATACCCCGCCAGTGCCTTGTCCTTATATTATTCTCCTTTACAAATCCTGCCTCAGCGCGACCACAGATGGAGGTATACACTACGCGCGCACGCATGCGAGCGAACTGAACTGTTTGCCATACTATAAGTGTCGGTCTTTATATCTAAGTGCAATATTTCCTGTTCTTTGTGGCAGTTATTAGCAAACTGGGCTCCACATGGACCAGCGCGAAGAGTGAAGCGAAGGACCAGGCTAGGCCGGTCCGACGACGGCACGGCTCGATCGCTCAGGGTACTGTACCACTTGACTGACCAATTTCTACCCTGGTGCTACCGAGCTCTAGCAACGCGATTATTACGATTTATTAAAGGGGCTGTAAACCCGCTCTATCAAAGTCATAGAACCAGTCAAAATTCTACGCATTTACATTTGCATCCTAAAACCCTCTAAATGCTCACTTTTCTGTTTCAAACCGAGTTTTTGCAGTGAAAGTGAGCGTTTACTACTTTGTACAAATTCCTCGCGGCTGTTTAGTACTAATTAGTGTGATCATAGATTAGATCGAGAGATCAACCGACAGCCAGTCTATAGGTGACGCTGTCATGTACAATGTAGCGAACTACCAACAAAAAGCGTTTTCGTCTATGATTTACGTTACTCTTAGGAAGCTCGGAGCTACGACGTCTTCCGACCTCTCGCACCACAGCCACGTCAACTCTCTCCCTCCACTCCCACATGCACACCCAGCACATACCGGGTAGTCTGAGCTTGTGGCTGTTGTGCGTGCGTGCGTGCGTGCGTGCGGGAGTGCAGGGATACATACATACGTTGTAAATAGCAGCAGCCGGCTGCTCGCAGCGTTTACGGGTAAGCTCGGGTTGGCAGGCAGGCTTCCTTCATCCTGTAAGCTGAGAGGCAGGACGAGAGAGAGAGGGAATGCTAGCGATGTTAATTAATGAAAGATTCTCATGTAGATATCGGCGGTTGCTAAGACAAGCACGCATAAACACACGTACGCGGGCAGGCAGGCATGCACGGGGGTGGGGTCGGGTGCAACGCACACTCACTAACTTACTGCTAGTAGAAATAACAACGCGTTGTCAGCATAACCTTGCTAAGTAAAGGTCGATGTGGAAGGTTGTGGAGTGAGGGACATTGGTTATTGAAGGTGTCATTCAAGGCCGAAGGGCAGTGGTGGTCTATGAGAGCCAATACATTGTTCGCTATTCTATATTACGTTATATATTTCGTTATATATTTCGTACTGTATTTCGTTATATATTTTGTAATATATTTCGTTAGGCTTATAGGGTTTGTGCTACACGAAAGTTAGGGTTAGTTATGTTTATTAACGGGGTTAAGGCTACAGGGTTGCGGTTTGAGGTTGGGACTGGGATTATTGCTATCTACTCCTTCAACTAACTAATATGCTCGCCCTAACATGTTGCGTGGGTGTGTGAGTGATGTTGCGTGGGTGTGTGGATGATGTTACGTGGGTGTGTGGGTGATGTTGCGTGGGTGTGTGGGTGATGTTGCGTGGGTGTGTGGATGATGTTGCGTGGGTGTGTGGGTGATGTTGCGTGGGTGTGTGAGTGATGTTGCGTGGGTGTGTGAATGATGTTGCGTGGGCGTGTGAATGATATTGAGCGGGTGTGTAGATCGTCGTGCAGACAGCAAGCCATCGTTAACGACGTCATCGCTCATCGATGCTGTCGCACTGTTTCGGGGGCATGTTGTGGGCGCAGTGCAGCTTTGGGGGATATGTCTACATTATCCAACTCTGGGAGATGTGTACGTTGCTCAGCGAATCAATACTCGTCATAGCGCGTTATCAACCGCTAGGTCGGTGCATTAGCATCTATAGCACCGCCCCCTAGCGGATTCATGCCGTACATTAACCTGCGAAATACCCTGGTTTAGCGAGATCGTAATGCGGCAGTTTCTCCTATCAGACGAGATGGTGTCAATTCGCAGGGAACGAAGTTATTGGCTGGTTCGCATTTTGCGGCGGCGTTAACTCAAGCAGACGAGATTCGTGTAGCAGCGGAGACACAGAAACTCGACACTTACTGATGCTCACTTACGTCGAGATGCGGGAAGTGTCCAGAAGAAATGGATGCGGGGAAATGTGCAGGAAACAAAGATACAAGTGGTCTTCGAGGGAGGGGGGTTATAGGAAGTATGCGGAAGCGAGGTTACAGGAAGTGTCCAAAAGTTCACGGTTGGGATCCATCCAGGTCTTCCTAGTTTGCCGGGTTAACCCGTATGCCACCCAATAGCTCCCTCCTGTCCAATCATCGTTTCAGTTGTGTTTCTCAGAATCTGGTGAACGTTGTGTCCGAATTACCAACTAAAGCATCGCGTATAATGATGAATCTATTATTACATTATATAATAATAATTTTAATTTTCAGCGAAAATGTATGACACAAATCTTTTAATTTAACACCGCTTCCGTTTTTCGAGAGGTGGGGAAGCGCTGGTGGCTCACCCTGGCGCTGGCAGGTTCTGTATATGAGGCAGGGAGCAACATTCCACAAGGCTCTCTCGCACGCTAGCTGGCTCAATCATTCAAAAACATGCCATTCATAAAACCTGCGAGAATCCACAGAGTTTCGGCTGAAAAATCGTGCCGTCAATATTTGTGTGGTGAACGGATGAAAGAAAAACATCCAATTGTTGTAAAAGAAGCAGTAGTACGGAATGATTTGAAATCGTGTCGTGCATTTTCCTAATGATTAAACTATACATATAATGATAATTAATGAAGGCATATGTTTGGTGCAAAGGCAAAGTTACTACGATATTTCGTTGCGATACAGCCCCTAAAATTATCAGCATATCACCGATTAAACTCATGTTAAAATATGCATCCTGTTGCGATAACAACTACGTATAATAAAGGCAAAAGCCTTTACCTGTGACATCCCACATAACGCAATGACTCACAATACTCTCACGTTCGCGTCCATATATCCGTTATCTATTCATTCCTATGAGAGCCATCAATGAATGGTTCACGACAGATGCCCTATGATGATGGTCCTTCCACGGCTGTAGATCTTATGTATACGTGTGGGGGGTGGGGGCGATAGAGGAGGGGGATGGGGAGCGGCGGAGGGACTGTCACCTCACACACAGCGCGCTCCTCCTGCGCGGCGTATCACGTGATCGCGTAGCTGCTCGGCTGCCTCCGCTCGCTCGGGCAATCATGTGAGTTCTCTCCTGTTGCTGCTGCTGATGCTGTTGCTGCTGCTGCTGCTGCTGATGATGATGATGATGATGAGAGCTAGTAGCTAGCTAGCACGGTACTATTGCTGAGCTCATTCATGAAATTGGCCGAGAAATTAGGCCACACGTATTACCATTCAAAAACAACTGGCACACAAGCGTGTTTGTGTAAATTGGGTGCGCGCCGCTCGTGTGTGTGCGCGCGCGGGTGTGTGTGTGTGTGTGTGTGTGTGTGTGTGTGTGTGTGTGTGTGTGTGTGTGTGGGCTGCCGTGCGTGCGTGCGTGCGTGCGTGTGTGTGTTTGTGTTGTTGTGTGTGTGTGTGTGTGTGTGTGTGTGTGTGTGTGTGTGTGTGGTGTGTGTGTGTGTGTGTGGTGTTGTGTGTGTGAATGCGTGCGTGCGCGGCGCGGCGTGTGTGTATGTGTGTGTGTGTGCGAGTGTGTGTGTGTGTGTGTGTGTGTGTGTGAATGCGAGCGTGCGCGCGCGCGCGACGCGTGTGTATGTGTGTAGTGTGTGTGTGTGTGTGTGTGTGTGTGTGTGTGTGTGTGTGTGTGCGTGTGTGTGTGTGAATGCGCGCGCGTTGTGTGTGTAATGTGTGTGTGTGTGTGTGTGTGTGGTGTGTGTGTGGTGTTGTGTTGTGTGGCGCGCGTGTGTGTGTATGTGTGTGGTGTGTGTGTGTGTGTGTGTGTGTGTGTGTGTGTGTGTATGTGTGTGTGTGTGTGTGTGCTGTGTGGTGTGTGTGTGTGTGTGTGTGTGTGTGAATGCGCGCGTGTGGTATGTATGTATGTGTGTTGTGTGTGTGTGTGTGTGTGTGTGTGTGTGTGTGTGTGTGTGTGTCTGTGTGTGTGTTGTTGTGTGTGTGTATGTGTGTGTGTATGTGTGTGTGTGTGTGTGTGTGTGTTTGTGACTGTGTGTGTGTGGTGTGTGTGTGTGTGGTGTGTGTGTGTGTGTGTGTGTGCTGTGTGTGTGTGTGTGTGTGTGTGTGTGTGCGTGTGTGTGTGTGTGTGTTGTGTGTGTGTGCGTGTGTGTAAGCTTGTGAGCATGAATGAACGCTGACAGCAGCTGTTATTGAGAGGAGATGTGCCACCGTTGAACTGTAGCGACTACAAACCAGCACTTGTTGAACGCGCGCTTCATCGCTAGTTACCTCAACCTATAGCATTCACAATTAAACCCTAATTTCGCTCAGCATAACGTGCTCTAAATTCCAGCGACAATAACTATGTCAGCGAAACAGCGTTTATTGACATAAATATGACACATTAAAATTTACTAACGCTCTGATATTAAGGTTCAGGTAACAGATGATATAAAAATATTATCCTGTATTATAAGTATATGCTTCTCGCGTGCTCTCCTCTAACCAATAGCAGCGGCAAAAATAAGGTCACGCGATACGCAGGCAAAAACAGGAGTGGCTGAAAAATTAATAATAATTTTTTACGACTAGACTAAAAATACGGGGGTCGAAAACAAACACCCTAGCTATTTATATCTGTCTGCAAGCAAGCTCTCTCCCTTCTCTTTCTCTCTTACCCTCTCACTCTCCTTCCCCCTCTTCCCCCGCTCTCTTTCTCTCTCTCTCCTTCTCCCTTATCTCTCTCCCTGACACCTCTCTCTCTCTCTCATGACGGATCTGCGGCCATTCCTGTGCGAGATTCTCCGAATTCTAATTGGAATCGCTACCGAAGTATGTAAGGCGCGTTAGAAAAATGTCTGTCATACATGCTAATGATCATAGATTCGATTCACCGTCAACACTCGAGAGCAGCTGCGTGGAAAACACTCTATAAGAGAGAGAAAGAGGGGAGGGAAATGGAAGAGGAGGAGGAAGAGGAGGATGAGAAGGAAGAGGAGGAGGTAGAGAGAAGAAGGAGGGAGAGAAGGAGGGAGGAGGAGGTGGTGATGGTGGTGGTGGTGGAAGAGGACGAGGAAAAAGAAAAGAAAGAGGAAGAGGAAAAGGAAAAGAAAGAGGAAAAGGAGGAGGAGTAAGAGGAGGAGGAGAGGAGGAGAGAGGAGAGGAGAGGAGGGGGAGGAGACAGTGCGAATCAGGAGAGGTTGCTCCTAACCAGTGTCTCAACATCGATGATAATCTGATGTTGTGCTTGCGATTCGTCCGATAACCAGGCCTTCGCCGATCAGATATCGCTCTTTCCTGTCTATCATTTTCATTAATGTTCTCGGCTGCCACAGTTTGTTC